>NC_041382.1:406773632-406809697 GCF_002162155.2 Triticum dicoccoides | reverse complement strand
TCCTCTGAGTGTTGGTCCACCTGTCAGCTGCCGGTGGCCACCAGGGGCAACTCTGGGCTGGCCTACCCGTACCTAGGACAATCTGAGTGTGCCCTGAGAAAGAGATATGTGCAGCTCCTATCGGGATTTGTCGGCACATTCGGGCGGTGTTGCTGGATTAGTTTTAACCTATCGAAGTGTCTTGAAGAACCGAGGTACCGAGTCTGATCGGAACGTCTCGGGAGGAGGTCCATTCCTTCGTTGACCATGAGAGCTTGTCATGGGCTAAGTTGGGACTCCCCTGCAGGGATTTGAACTTTCCAAAGCCGTGCCCGCGGTTATGGGCAGATGGGAATTTGTTAATGTCCGGTTGTAGATAACTTGAACCTTAACTTAATTAAAATGAATCTACTGGGTGTGTTACCGTGATGGCCTCTTCTCGGCGGAGTCCGGGAAGTGGACACGGTGTTGGAGTATTGTGTGCGCAGGTTGCTCTCTAGTTTCTCGCTCGTGCTTTGCCTCCTCTTCTCGCTCTTTTTACCAACAGGATAGCCACCATATCTGCTAGTCGCTTGCTGCAGCTCCACATATATTTTTACCTTGCCTAACCTATAAGCGTAAATAGTCTTGATCGCGAGGGTGTGAGATTGCTGAGTCCCTGTGGCTCACAGATTACTATTACACCATATGCAGGGCCTGATGATTCCGCTCTAGGTGGCACGCTCGAGCTCAAGTGGGAGTTCGACGAGGACTCTCAACGTTACTATGTTTCTTTTCCTGATGATCAGTAGTGGTGCCCAGTTGGGGCTGATCGGGATCATGTCGCATGTTGGGTTATCTTTTATTTTGGCGCCGTAGTCGGGCCATGAGTGTTTGGATGATGTAATGTTATTTATGTACCTTGATTGACGTGGCGAGTGTAAGCCAACTATGTTATCTCCCCTTTTATTAATTATATTACTTGGGATGTTTGTGATGATTGCCTAACTTGCGACATATGCCTTCAATGCGATTATTCCTCTAAGTCGTGCCTCGACACGTGGGAGATATAGTCGCATCGAGGGTGTTACACTATGCCTCAGTCATAGGTTCTATAAAGCATGCCAAGCTGTGTACCAGACCTGTTGCGTGCCTTGCCATGAGTTTGGCAAGGGGTCACAATAGTGATCCAGGATTAGATCACTGGACAGCGGTCAAATTTATCCTTAGGTGCCTAAAGAGGACTAAGGAAATGTTTCTCGGTTATGGAGGTGATACAGAGTTCATCATAAAGAGTTACGTCGATGCAAGCTTTGACACCAATCTGGATGACTCTGAGTCTCGATCTCGATACATATTGAAAGTGGAGCAATTAGCTAGAGTAGCTCCATGCAGAGCATTGTAGACATAGAAATTTACAAAATACATACGGATCTGAATGTGGCAGACCCATTGACTAAACTTCTCTCACAAGAAAAACATGATCACACCTTATTACTCGTTTGGTGTTAATAACATGATGATGTGACCTAGATTATTGACTCTAGTAAACCCTTTGGGTGTTTGTCACATGGCGATGTGAACTATAGGTGTTATTCACATGGCGATGTGAACTAGATTATTGACTCTAGTGCAAGTGGGAGACTGAAGGAAATATGCCCAACAGGCAATAATAAAGTTGTTATTTATATTGTCTTATATCATAATAAATGTTTATTATTCATGCTAGAATTGTATTAACCGGAAACTTGATACATATGTGAATAATAGACAAAACAAGGTGTCCCTAGTATGCCTCTACTTGACTAGCTCATTAATCAAAGATGGTTAAGTTTCCTAGCCATAGACATGTGTTGTCATTTGATGGACGGGATCACATCATTAGGAGAATGATGTGATGGACAAGAACCATCTGTTAGCTTAGCATAATGATCGTTAAGTTTTATTGCTATTGCTTTCTTTATGACTTATACATGTTCCTTTGACTATGAGATTATGCAACTCCCGAATACCGGAGGAAAACCTTGTGTGCTATCAAACGTCACAACATAACTCTGTGATTATAAAGATGCTCTACAGGTGTCTCCGAAGGTGTTTTTTGGGTTGTCATAGATCGAGATTAGGATTTGTCACTCCGAGTATCGGAGAGGTATCTCTGGGCCCTCTCGATAATGCACATCACGATAAGCCTTGCAAGCAATGACTAATGAGTTAGTTGCCGGATGATGCATTACGGAATGAGTAAAGAGACTTGCTAGTAACGAGATTGAACTAGGTATGAAGATACCGATGATCGAATCTCGGGCAAGTAACATACCGTTGACAAAGGGAATGACGTATGTTGTCATTGCGGTTTGACCAATAAAGATCTCCGTAGAATATATGTAGGAACCAATATGAGCATCCAGGTTCTGCTACTGGTTATTGACCAGAGATATGTCTATGTTGTGTTTACATAGTTCTCGAACCTGTAGGGTCCGCACGCTTAACGTTCGATGACGATTTGTATTATGACTTATGTGTTTTGGTGACCGAAGATTGTTCAGAGTCCCGGGTGAGATCACGGACATGATGAGGAGTCTCGAAATAGTCGAGAGGTAAAGATTGATATATTGGGTGAAGGTATTCGGACACCGGAATGGTTTCAGGACGTTTTAGATATTTATCGGAGTACCGAGGGGTTACCAGAATCCCGGGGGAAGTATTGGGCCTACATGGGCCATAGGGGAGAGAGAGGGAAGCCCACAGGGGGAGGTGCGTGCCCCCCCATGGGTTGTCCGAATTGGACAAGGGGAAGGGGGCGTAGCCCCCCTTTCCTTCCCCATCTCCTCTCCTTTCCACCTTTCCCCCTCCATGAGAAGGAATAAGAGGGGGCCGAATCCTACTGGGACTGGGAGTCCTAGTAGGACTCCCCCCACTTGGCGCACCCCCTGGGGCCGGCCTCCTCCCTCTCCCTCCTTTATACACGTGGGCAGGGCACCCCTTGGAGACACACCAATTGTTCCAAGCCGTGTGTGGCGTCTCCCTCCATGATTTACTCCTCCGGTCATATTCACGTAGTGCTTAGGCGAAGCCCTGCACAGATCACATCACCATCACCGTCACCACGCATCATGCTGACAAAACTCTCCCTCGACACTTTGCTGGATCTAGAGTTTGAGGGACGTCATCGAGCTGAACATGTGCTAAACTCGGAGGTGCCGTACATTCGGTACTTGATTGGTTGGGATCGTGAAGACGTTCGACTACATCAACCGCGTTAACCTAATGCTTCCGCTTTCGGTCTATGAGGGTACGTGGACTCACTCTCCCCCTCTCGTTGCTATGCATCTCCTAGATAGATCTTGCATGATCGTAGGAAATTTTTTGAAATTGCATGCTACGTTCCCAAACAGGACTATGCTTCTGAAAATTAGGATAACATAAAATATGTGTATCTTAATACTGTGTTAAGAATTCAGAATTTTATCATGCTCCAGTAATAAGCGTAAATTACAGCACTGGGCGCAAAAGTTTCTATTTTTCCATATAATCAATTCAACTACCAGTCAAATCATCCCAAAGACTTTACTTGGAACAAACACTAATTAAAAGATAAAAACACAACCATTACAGTAGAAATAATCATGTCATCACACCAAAAGTGGATAACTATTGGGTTATCTCCCAACAAGTTCATTCCTTTATAGCCATTAAGATAGGCTTGAGATTTCAATGATGCTCACATGAAAAACAAGAACTGAAGCACAAACAGAGCATCCTAAAACATGTGACGAACACATTTAAGTCTAACATACTTCCTATTCATTGGAATTTTATAAGCAAACAAATTATCAAGACAAGAAATATCTAGCATATGCAAGGAAGAAGAACAAAACATTAACAATTTGAACTTCAAGATAGGTAATTGAACATGAAAATTCTTATAACCATTTTTTCCTCTCTCATAGTAGTTAAATGTAGGATTATAATTTTCGTGGTTTTGTCACGGTAGATGTCCTCATGAAAGGACTAAGTCTGGAGGCCATCCTAACTAGGTGGACGCTTGAACGGGGTTTATCAGGAAGAAAGGACACGAGTTTACCCAGGTTTGGCCCCTCACGGTGGAGGTAAAGACCTACTTCCGGTTTGATTGATATTGCTAGAGATCTTGATTACAAGGACGCAGATTCACTAACCTAGCTTTCTAGATATTGCAGCTTAAGTCTTTTTGTCCTAGGGGCACCCCTTTATATAATAGGTTGAGTCCCTAGGTTTACAATAGTTTCCGAGTCGTAGTACAACCCATGTTCTATTTTGTTTCCTACTTATCCCCCAAGTAAGGAGAATCTTCACATCTGGGTCTTTGCAGGCCAGCCCATCAAGCGCCTGAGCCGGCCTCCTCCGAACCACGCCTTAATCTTCTGGGATTCTGTCATCTGTGTCGATCTAGCATGTGGAAGTAGCCCATGAGCCGGTGCGCTCTGGGTCGGGTCATCACGTGGGGAATATCCCCAACATTAGCCCCCAATTTAGCTTGGATGCATTCTGGAAAACAAATAAAATAAATAAAACAAGAAATATCAAAGGTTGAGTCTGGGTCTGAGCTGGTGAGCCGGAATCCTTTGTTCCTGTGATCTTCGCCTTTCTCATTATGATGCTTGGCCGGGTCAAGCGGTTTTTGCCGGCTTATGAAGCCTTCCTCACACTTAGCACTTTCCTTTTCATCCCATATCGTGACATCACATTAAAATTTTCCCGAAATTAGCGCATGACATCATAATGGATCTTTGAGCGAATATGTGTTGTCTTCTTAGGCACAAGAATCGAGGAGTCTTTTTAGCCACAATTTACCGCACCCCCTGGAATTACGCAATGGTTGTTTCGGGCCCTCCGCCCCCTATAAATAAAGCGGCGTGCCACAGGGTTCCACTTTCACTTCCTCTGCTCTCTGCCCTTCATCTTCCTCTCGCCCATGTCACCATTGCGCTGTTTCGAGCTCGTCACCCCACCAAGTTAGCGACTGCAACACGCACGCGCCGTCATCGAAGCTCGTCGGAGGAGCCGCGGCCGCACTGTCGACCTTCTTCATCCTTAGCTTCACTTCCCAAATCCGTGAGTATTCCATTGCTCCTCTACGCCATTGTAGTTCATGCTAAGTTCATTGGGGTTCATCGTAGTTCACCGTAGTCCAACACCATAGATCCAGATTCACCTCGATGAGATACTCAAATCATTTAGCCTTCGTTTCGATGTAGTTTGATTCAATCTAGATCCCTTCTACGGTATCTAGTAGATCTTGTTGTTCCCTCGGTATGTAGCAACTTTGCCACGGCTAGGTTTGTTAATTTTCTTTTCCAAGCATTTATTAGATCCATAGCCATAACCAAATCCAAACAACTTCCTATTAGTAGCTTGTTTCAATTTGAATAGCACCATCACTTGTCAAAGTTATGAACTATACTAGTGTCTTATGCCGGCTCGTGCAGTTGTCGGCTTGTAGATGCACTGTAGGCTGCAAGTTTTATGTGCATTGAAATTTTGCTTGTCTTGCAATCACAACCTGAACATTCATAACTGGCTCAATATTCTCAAATTTCCACTGCCATAACCTGGATCACTTGCATGATTTTTGTCGGCTCATACTCGTTATTCATCCTTTGTAGTTTAAATGCCACAACTAGAACAATGGCTCCACGAACCAATAAAGCAGTTAACTGGGCCAAATCCACCTCTTCTGAATTGAAACTCCAGACTTTAGTGAACTCCGGATTATTGCCACCAAAAAATGAAGTTCACTAGTGTGCACCTGAGGAAGAAATCCATCCTCAGCAGGCTCAGGGTGAAGTCATCATCTTTCCTTACCACCTAGAACGAGGCTTCAAGCCACCCACCTCAAAATATTTCAGGGATGTACTTCACGATTTCAACATCAAATCCCAAGACCTTGGCCCCAATTCCATCCTGAACTTGTGCCGGTTTCAAGTGTTCTGCAAGGTGTACTTGCAGATCAAGCCGTCTGTCAGTTTCTTTCTGGGATTTTTCTCTCTAAATAACCAGACGAAGCACAAGAATGGCCCGAGCATCGAACTTGGGGGTATCACCATCCAAAGCAGGAAAACCTCAGATTTTCCTGGAGTCAAGCCAGCAAGCCATCCTAAGGGATGGCACAAAACATGGTTTTATTGCAAGGACACCTCCCCTGCCAATCAGCGCCAACTGCCGGGTTATCGGCTAGACCGGCTCGACGCCTCGACTGTCTTCCCAGGTTTTGCTTTGTAGGAAGAAAGGCAAAAATTGGAGCCCATGTACTCAAAGATCAATGCCTTGACGGCTCATGGTCTTACCAAGGTTGACTTGACCCAGTGCTAGGTGAGCTGGCTGAAAGGATCGAGAAGAGCTTGATGTCTACTATGCAACTTTATTCTTGTGGACACGTATTGGGCCTCCAAGCCAAAGTTTTGTAGGACAGTAGCAATTTTCCCTCAAGTGGATGACCTAATATTTATCAATCCGTGAGAGGTGTAGAATGAAGATGGTCTCTCTCAAATGATCCTGCAACCAAATACAAGAAATCTCTTGTGTCCCCAACACACCCAATACAATGGCAAATTGTATAGGTGCACTAGTTCGGCGAAGAGATGGTGATAAAAGTGTAATATGGATGGTAGAAATATATTTTTACAATCTGAATAAATAAAAACAGCAAGGTAGAAAATAGTAAAGGGGCACAAAAACGGTATTGCAATGCTTGGAAATGAGGCCTAGGGTCCTTACTTTCGCTAGTGCAACCTCTCAACAATGCTAATATAATTGGATCATATAACCGTCCCTCAAAGTGCAACAAAGAATCACTCGAAAGTTCCTATCTAGCATAGAACATAAGATGGAATTGTTTGTAGGGTACTAAACCACCTCAAAGATATTCTTTCCGTTCGATCTAGTCAGGAGTTCGTACTAAAATAACAAAAAACTATTCTTTCTGTTCGATCTACCTAGAGTTCGTACTAAAATAACACCAAAGCAAATTCATATTCATAATACTCAATCCAACACAAAGAACTTCAAAGAGTGCCCCAAGATTTCTACTGAAGAAACAAAGACAAGAAAGTGCATCAACCCCTATGCATAGATTACCCCAATGTCACCTCGGGAATCCGCGAGTTGAGTGCCAAAACATAAATCAAGTGAATCAATATGATACCCCATTGTCACCACAAGTATTAAATTGCAAGACATATATCAAGTGTTCTCAAATCTATAAAAGTATTCAACCTGATAACAAAATCTCAAAGGGAAAAACTCAATTCATCACAACAAGATAGAGAGGGGGAAACATCATATGATCCGACTATATTAACAAAGCCCGCGATACATCAAGATCGTAACATCTCAAGAACACGAGAGAGAGAGAGAGATTAAACACATAGCTACTGGTACAAACCCTCAGCACCGAGGGTGCACTACTCCCTTCTCATCGTGGTGGCCATCGGGATGATGAAGATGGCCACCGGAGACGATTCCCCCCTCCGGCAGGGTGCCAGAAAGGGTCTAGATTGGTTTTCGGTGGCTATAGAGACTTGCGGAGGCGGAACTTCTGATCTAGGTTAACCCCCGGGGTTTTTGAAATATTTGTGAATTTATAGGGTAAAGAGGGGGTGCGGGAGGCCACCGAGGTGGGCACAACCCACCTGGGCGCCCAGGTGTGTCCTGGTGGGTTGTGCCGCCCTTGGGGAACCGCCCCCCCCCCCAGGTGCTGCTCTGGCCCATCCTGGGTGTTATGGTCCATAGAAAATCTCCAAAAAGTTTTGGCGGTGTTTGGACTCCGTTTGATATTGATTTTCTGCGATGTAAACAACAAGCAAAAAAACAGCAACTAGCACTGGGCACTGGGTCAATAGGTTAGTCCCAAAAAATGATATAAAGTTGCTATAAAATGATTGTATAACATCCAAGAATGATAATATATTAGCATGAATACTTCATAAATTATGGATACGTTGGAGACGTATCAGCATCCCCAAGCTTAATTCCTACTCGTCCTCGAGTAGGTAAATGATAAAAGAAATAATTTATGAAGTGCGAATACTAGCAAAGTGCACAAGTTTGATCAATGACAATTTCAATCACTTTTCCTAGCATCATAACAACAATTCTTTCTTATAAAACTTCTCATGTTATAGTAGCAACCAATTCACATGTTAAGGTTCAAACAATGAATTCTCTTGAAACTCAACAACCTATGTTCTCAGTCACCAAGCAATTGCAATTCAACTTATTCAACAGATTTTAAGTAAGAGCTCCACATACTCAACCATCATATAGTCTTCTATGATTGCTAACACTCACCGCATACACATGAGCAAAACGTTTCAACCGGACACATAGAAAGATAAGGGCTTATTGTTTTGCCTTCCAACGTATTCACCTCAAGGGTGATGTCAACAGTAATAACTCATGCTACCCATATTTAACTGGACATATGTGCCTAGATCTCTCCTCACCACATGATGCTTGCCAAAAGAGAAAAATAAAAAGGAATAGTGAGAAAAACTTTTACTCTTTGCATAAAAGTAAATACTAAAAAGTAAAAGATAGGCCCTTCGCAGAGGGAAGCAGAGGTTGTCATGCGCTTATTTGTTTGTATGCTCAACCCCTTGGTGCAAAAGAACGTCACGTTATATTGCCTCTTATGATAGCAACCTTTATTATGCAGTCTGTCACTTTTATTCTTTGCCATCACAAGTTCGTACGATGCTCAATTTTCTCTTACACTCAATGATCTCACACTTTTATAAGAAATTTTTATTGCCTTATTGCACCGATGACAACTTACTTGAAGGATCTTGCTCAATCCTTAGGTAGGTATGGTGGACTCTTGAAAATAAGATTTGGGTTTAAGGGTTTTTGGATGCACAAATAGTATCTCTACTTGGTGCGGAATTTTTGGCTAGCAAAGATGGGGGGGAAGCACCACATGTTGAATGATCTATGACAATATAACTTATATGTGAATATGAACAAACATAAACCATTATGTTGTCTTCCTTGTCCAAGGTCAACAATTTTGGCATATAATATTTTACTGGGGGCTCACAATCACAAAAGATTTCCATGGTAGTGTATTTATATGTGAAAGTTCTCTTCCTTATACTAATTATTCATGAATTGCTTGTATGACCAATATTGTGATTGTCAAGCCTCAAAATATTTGACTTTCTGAACCCAATGTGAAGCTACCACTAGGCATGATATGATTTCAACTTCATGACATTCAATTTATGTACTCATAGGATATAAGTGAAGTTCAATAGTAAATGACAAGCTACTCCAAAAAGATATAGTGAAGATCATGAGCATAATATTTCTTTGTCTCAAATTAACATAAGTGAAGCAAGAGAGAATTTCTCCAAAAATACTAAAGCACACCGTGCTCAAAAAGATATAAGTGAAGCACTAGAGCAATTCCATCCCCAAGCTTAGATGCTTGGGACTTCTTGAAATATTATCTTGGGATGCCTTGGGCATCCCCAAGCTCGAGCTTTTGTTTCTCCTTAATTCTTCTCATATCACGATTTTCCTAAATATCAAAAGCTTCATCCACACAAAACTCAACAAGAACTCGTGAGATAAGTTAGTATAAACCAATGCAAAAACCTTATCATTCTCTACTGTAGCAACTCACTAAAATTATTATTCAACATTGCATACTAAATGCCTCTGCATATTTAATACTCCTATCCTCAAATAGATCATTAAAAAAGCAAACATATGCAAACATAACAGCAATCTACCAAAACAGTACAGTCTATAAAGAATGCAAGAGTATCAATACTTCTCTAACTCCAAAAATTATGAAAATTTACCACACTGTAGAAAAATTATCAGAGCTCATTTTGCAAAAAGTTTCTAAATTTTATCACATTCTGACTTTTCTAGGGAATTTTTGCAACAGGGGTAAACTTTCTGTTTTCAAACA
Source organism: Triticum dicoccoides (assembly GCF_002162155.2). Classification (NCBI taxonomy): domain Eukaryota; kingdom Viridiplantae; phylum Streptophyta; class Magnoliopsida; order Poales; family Poaceae; genus Triticum; species Triticum dicoccoides. The sequence continues at coordinate 406,799,781 of NC_041382.1, read as the reverse complement.
GCAACATGTATTCTTGCAAAATAAGCATGGCAAAGGCTATCATTGCCAGTTTTATTGAAATAAAAGATGCAAAACATTATTGTAAATAATAGCAAGCAAATCCTAACAAAAGAAAGTGATGTTCCAAGCAAAACACATACCATGTGACGAATGAAAACATAGCTCCAAGTGAGCTTACCGATAATGTTGGAGACGGAAGAGGGGATGCCTTCCGGGGCATCCCCAAGCTTAGTTGCTTGGATCTTCCTTGAATATTACCTTGGGGTGCCTTGGGCATCCCCAATCTTATGGTCTCGTCACTCCTTATTCTCGTCATATCGACATCTCACCCAAAACTTGAAAACTTCAATCACAGCAAACTTAACGGAACTTCATGAGATAGGTTAGTATGATAAAGAGGAAACCATTTCACTTTGGTACTGTCAAAGACAGGATTCATAATTGTTTCCACACAATGCCTACTGTAACATATCATTTCCACAATTTATATTGAGCAATATAATCCATGGAAACTAGAAAACAAGCAAACTATGCATTGAAAATAGAACTGTCAAAAACAGAACAGTCTGTAGTAATCTGTACTCCAACCATACTTCTACTACTCCATAAATTCTGAAAAACTAGGAAAACCTGGGCAATTTGTCTATTAATCTTCTTCAAAAATAATCAGCATTTTATCACGCTTCTGTTAAAAATTAGAATTATTTTCATGAGCGCAAAAGTTTTTGTTTTTCAGTAAGATCAAATCAACTATCACCCAACATGATCCCAAAGGTCTTACTTGGTACTTTATTGAAACAAAAGCAACAAAAATGATTACTACAGTAGCCTAATCATGTGAACAAACAAAAACATTAGGTAAAAGTGTTGGGTTGTCTCCCAACAAGCACTTTTCTTTAATGTCTTTTAGCTAGGCATGATGAGTTCAATGATGCTCGCATAAAAGATAAGAATTGAAACATAACGGGAGCATCATGAAGCATATGACTAGCACATTTAAGTCTAACCCACTTCCTATGCATAGGGATTTTGTGAGCAAACAACTTATGGGAACAATAATCAATTAGCATAGGAATTCAAAACAAGCATAACTTCAAAACTTTCAAGATATAGAGAGGAAACTTGATATTATTGCAATTCCTACAAGCATAAGTTCCCCCCTCATAATAATTTTCAGTAGCATCAAGAAGAATATCAACAATATAACTATCACATAAAGCATTCTTTTAATGACACAAAAGCATAGAAAACTTATTACTCTCCACATAAGCAAATTTCTTCTCATCAGTAGTAGTGGGAGCAAACTCAACAAAATAACTATCATGAGAGTGAAAATTAAAATCATGATGACAAGTTTCATGGTTATCATTATTCTTTATAGCATACATGTCATCACCATAACCATCATAGGTAGCAAATTTGTTCTCATAATCAATTGGAACCTCTTTGAAATAGTGGATTCATCACTAAATAAAGTCATGACCTCTCCAAATCCACTTTCATAATTATCACAATAAGATTCAACACCGTCCAAAATAGTGGGATCATTACTTCCTAAAGTCGACACTCTTCCAAACCCACTTTCATCAACATAATCATCATAAATAGGAGGCATGCTTTCATCATAATAAATTTGCACATCAAAACTTGGGGGACAAAAATATCATCTTCATCAAACATAGCATCCCCAAGCTTGTAGGTTTGCATATCATTAGCATCATGGACATTCAAAGAATTCATACTAACAACATTGCAATCATGCTCATTAGCCAAATATTTTGTGCCAAACATTTTATTGACTTCTTCTAACAATTGAGCACAATTTTCTGAACCATCATTTTCAAGAAAGATATTATACAGATGATCAATAATATGATGCAAGCTCAATTCCATTTTTTATGTAGTTTTCTTTTATAAACCAAACTAGTTATAAAACAAGAAACTAAAAGATTCAATTGCAAGATCTAAAGATATACCTTCTTGCACTCACCTCCCTGGCAATAGCGCTAGAAAAGAGCTTCGTTGACGGGATATGAGTGCCGCTTACCTAACCTCCCCAGCAACGGTGCCAGAAAAGAGCTTGATGTCTACTACGCAACTTTATTCTTGTAGACACATGTTGGGCCTCCAAGCGCAGAGTTTTGTAGGATAGTAGCAATTTTCCCTCAAGTGGATGACCTAAGGTTTATCAATATGTGAGAGTTGTAGGATGAAGATGGTCTCTCTCAAACGACCCTGCAACCAAATACAAGAAATCTCTTGTGTCCCCAACACACCCAATACAATGGAAAATTGTATAGGTGCACTAGTTCAGCAAAGAGATGGTGATAGAAGTGTAATATGGATGGTAGAAATATATTTTTACAATCTGAATAAATAAAAACAGCAAGGTAGAAAATAGTAAAGGGGCACAAAAACGGTATTGCAATGCTTGGAAATGAGGCCTAGGGTCCGTACTTTCGCTAGTGCAACCTCTCAACAATGCTAATATAATTGGATCATATAACCGTCCCTCAAAGTGCAACAAAGAATCACTCGAAAGTTCCTATCTAGCAGAGAACATAAGATGGAATTGTTTGTAGGGTACTAAACCACCTCAAAGCTATTCTTTCCGTTCGATCTAGTCAGGAGTTCGTACTAAAATAACAAAAAACTATTCTTTCCGTTCGATCTACCTAGAGTTCGTACTAAAATAACACCAAAGCAAATTCATATTCATAATACTCAATCCAACACAAAGAACTTCAAAGAGTGCCCCAAGATTTCTACTGGAGAAACAAAGACAAGAATGTGCATCAACCCCTATGCATAGACTACCCCAATGTCCGGGAATCCGCGAGTTGAGTGCCAAAACATATATCAAGTGAATCAATACGATACCCCATTTTCACCACGAGTATTCAATTGCAAGACATATATCAAGTGTTCTCAAATCCATAAAAGTATTGAATCCGATAGAGAGGGGAAAACACCATATGATCCGACTATATTAACAAAGCCCGCGATACATCAAGATCGTAACATCCCAAGAACACGAGAGCGAGAGAGAGAGATTAAACACATAGCAACTGGTACAAACCCTCAGCCCCGAGGGTAGAATACTCCCTCCTCATCGTGGTGGCCGTCGGGATGATGAAGATGGCCACCGGAGATGATTCCCCCCTCCGGCAGGGTGCCAGAAAGGGTCTAGATTGATTTTCAGTGGCTACAAAGCCTTGCGGCGGTGAAACTTCTGATCTAGGTTAACCCCCAGGGTTTTCAGAATATTTGTGAATTTATAGGGTAAAGAGGGGGTGCGGGAGGCCACCGAGGTGGGCACAACCCACCTGGGCGCGCCTGGACCCCTAGGCGCGCCCAGGTGGGTTGTGCCCCCCTCGGGGCACCCCCCAGGTGCTGCTCTGGCCCATCCTAGGTGTTCTGGTCCATAAAAAATCTCCAAAAAGTTTCGCGGTGTTTGGACTCCTTTTGATATTGATTTTCTACGATGTAAAAAACAAGCAAAAATAGCAGCTGACACTGGGCACTGGGTCAATAGGTTAGTCCCCAAAAAATGATATAAAGCTGCTATAAAATGATTGTAAAACATCCAAAAATGATAATATGTTAGCATGAATACTTCATAAATTATAGATACGTTGGAGACGTATCAGAGGTGTCTAGAGGGGGGATGATTAGACCCTCAACAAAGAAAAGTAGAAGTTTTTAAATTCTTTAGATTGAGGTGGAGTTTTAGCACAAGTTTAAGCATTCACAATACATTTCAAGAAAGCATGGCAAGAGTACATGAGCAACAGAAAGTAAAGCATGCAAGTTGCAAGAAAGTAAAGGGATGGGATTGGAGTGTGCAAACGTAATTTGAGAGATGGAGATTTTTGGCGTGGTTCCGATAGGTGGTGCTATCGTACATCCACGTTGATGGAGACTTCAACACACGAAGGGTAACGGTTTCGCGAGTCCACGGAGGGCTCCACCCACGAAGGGTCCACGAAGAAGCAACCTTGTCTATCCCACCATGGCCATCGCCCACGAAGGACTTGCCTCACTTGGGTACTTCACGAAGTAGGCGATCTCCTTGCCCTTACAAACTCCTTGGTTCAACTCCACAATCTTGACTGGGGCTCCCAAGTGACACCTAACCAATCTAGGAGACATCACTCTCCAAAAGGTAATAGATGGTGTGTTGATGATGAACTCCTTGCTCTTGTCCTTCAAATGATAGTCTCCCCAACACTCAACTCTCTCACACAGATTTGGATATGGTGGAAAGATGATTTGAGTGGAAAGCAACTTGGGGAAGGCTAGAGATCAAGATTCTTGTGGTTGAATTGGAATATCTTGGTCTCAACACATGAGTAGGTGGTTCTCTCTCAGAAAATGAGTAGTGGAAGTGTAGGCACGTTCTGATGGCTCTGTCCTCGAATGGAGAATGGGTGGAGGGGTATATATAGCCTTCATACAAAATCTAGCTGTTACACACAATTTACCAAACTCGATGGGACCGATTTGTGAAACTCGGTCAGACCGATAAGTTTCAAAATGTGAATGTTAGAGTTTTCGGTGGGACCTATATGATCAACTCGGCAGGACCGATGTGCTAGGGTTAGGGTAAAACCTCAACTCGGTTTGACCGATTACACAAACTCGGTGGGACCGATTTTGGTAATAAGCAAACAGAGAGTTGGTCAAGCAAACTCGGTGGGGCCAATTTCGTATCTCGGTGGGACCGATATAATTGCAACAGGCAACAGAGAGTTTGCAAGCCCATCTCGGTGAGGCTGAGATCCGATCGGTGAGACCGAAATGATTAGGGTTTCTGGCAGTGGCTATGTCAAATGAACTTGGTGGCGCCGGATAGATCAAATTGGTGGGGCCGAGTTTGACTTTAGGTTTGGGACATATGTGGAAATGAGAAACTGGTTGAGGGCTTTGGAGCATATCACTAAGCACTTTGAGCAAGCAAGCCATTAAGCAACACCTCATCCCCTTTTAATAGTATTAGCTTTTCCTATGGACTCATTGTGATCTTGGATCACTAAAATAGAAATGAAGAGCCTTGAGCTTTTGCCAATCTTCTGTCCTTAGCTTCTTGAAGGGGTTCCACATCCTCTTGTCCATGCCACGCCTTTGTTGAACTTTCTGAAATATGGTAGATAAGAATATTAGTCCAACAAGAGATATGTTGACATTAATTACCAAAATCACCCAGGGAGCACTTGTGCTTTCAATCTCCCCCTTTTGGGTAATTGATGACAACATACATCAAAGCTTTAGATGAAGATATGAAGAATAACAAGTAAAGCTTTGGAAAGACATGTAACATGCATATGCTCCCCTACATGTATGCAATCAAGTAAATATGGAATGTAAGATCATATGAATGCATAAGCATGACAGGGCAAGCAAAGAGTTACATGTATCTTGGCTATATGCATCAGAGAAAATGATGTAACTATAGGAAATGTGCCTCCATGTTCATGATTCCTTCATGCAAACAATATGTACAGTAGCAAGAAATCATCATGCACATGGATGTGATGCATATACTTACCTTGTGGTCTTGAGGTGGCTTTGGAATAGGTGAACCTGAGTAAACAAGGTTAGATAACACACGAACACCTATAGGACAAAGCAATTTGAGAAACCACAAGAGTACCAAGATTGGGATGACATGTAGAGAGTGAGTACTAGGTACTCTATTGGATATAGACATGTCCCCAAAAAGTAAAGATATGCAATGAATTCGAAGATTTCCTTCCCTTACATGTCTTTCTCCCCCTAAATCTTATATTGGATAATGGGAGAAGACAGGGCAAAAGGAAATCAGAGCAAAGTCAATCATAACAAACATACTAACATGTATTTCCCCTCTTGAAGACATGTGACTTCTCTCCTCCATGGATAATAAGCATCTAGAGAAGCTTAAGGTGTGAATTCTCTTTTATGTGATAAGCTTTGATGTGCTCTCCCTCCCCCTTTGACATCAATTTCCAAGAAGGAATCTTCTGGAGCATGAGTCAGGTAGGTTTGGTCCTTGAGTCACATTACAAAGCATCATGTAATATAAGATGCTGGTAGAGGACAGGAATCATCGAGTGGAGCTGGAACAAATATGAAGGATGCAAATGGCAAAGTGTTTTCTCAGCATTGAAATTGGTAACACCGAGTCCTTTTCTTCGGTGGCACAAAGTTGTTTCGGTTTAACCAAAAGAAATAAACCGGCGAGGCCAAATTCAGCACAGAGAGAACACAATTGTCATCTTAGCTCACTAGGCAAATAAGATCTCACAAATATTTGCAGGGAATTTACTGAAAGATTTGCAATGAATTGGATGCAAGGAATGCAGAACATAACAAAAAAAGAAGTCTAGTTGAAGTGAAAGGAAAACATGTTGGGCACAAATGCAAGAACACAAAGAAATGCTAGAGAACTTCATCTAGAAATGGTTGGTGACAAAGTCACCTATGTTAGAGTATATTGACTAAGGAGTCAAGTGAGAACACTTGATCATAGGTCATACTCATCGTTTAAGCTCAAAATGGGGTTGCCATTTTTCATTTAAGCATTTTGATGTATTCACATCTTGTTCAGCTGCTTTGACCCATGACTTGGGGTAAAGCTTCTCTAAGATGGAACAACATACCTTGGGTGGTGTTGTTGATCTTGATCATGTAGTTGAACTTGTGTAGGATGCTCAAGGTTGATGTAGCTCATCAAGAGTAGGGAGCACCACTTCTAGTTTGAGATCATCTACCTACATGGGTTAGTCTTGCAAGGAATAGCACTTGTGTATCCGAAGTGACAATCATGAAATTTGATACCAAATGAAATTTGATATATAGGAATTGTCAAAGGATATGTTGAAAGGATTCATGATCCCTTGTCTTTAACCACCAAATTATAGTGACTTGGTGATGTAGAGATTTCTTAAGATATGAGTGAGTTGTAATATCATAGATTTAGATTCATCCAAGTACCTACAAGGGTTAGATAGCATGCAAGGGTACAAGTATAGATCCAAGACATATGATCATTATCATAAGAGAAATATCAAGGATTAGTCAAAGCTCATGCCTTGCATGTATCCAAATGGAGTTTCTACTCCAAGTTTGAAACATCAATGATGTTCAATTCACCTCTCAAACAGCAAAATACTTTCTCATCAAGCGGTTTGGTGAATATATCCGCCTATTGCTTACCGGTATGAACATGCTTAAGATCGATGTCTCCTTTAGCAACATGATCTTGAATGAAATGATGACGAGCTTCAATATGCTTAGTTTGAGAATGTTGCATGGGATTGTGAGCAATATTAATAGCACTTTCATTGTCACAAAGCAATGGAACGTATTTCACATATATCCCATAGTCTTTAAGAGTTTGGGTCATCCAAAGTAATTGAGCACAACATGAACCGACAGCAATGTATTCTGCTTCGGTGGTGGATAAGGATACCGAGTTTTGTTTCTTGGAGGACCAAGCCACAAGGGATCTACCAAGAAATTGACAAGTACCCGAAGTAGACTTTCTATCAACCTTGTCACCGGCATAGTCCGAATCGGAGTAGCCAACAAGATCAAAAGAAGACCTCTTAGGATACCAAATGCAAAATTTGGTGTATGAATTAAGTATCTCACTATACTTTTCATGGCCTTAAGATGACATTCTTTGGGGGGGCTTGATATCGTGCACACATGCACACACTTAGCATAATATCGGGATGGGAGGCACATAGATATAACAATGAACCAATCATAGAGCGGTAAACCTTTTGGTCAACCGGTTTGCCATCCTTAGTCAAGTCAAGATGTCCACTAGTAGGCATGGGTGTATTCATACTTTTGCATTCTTGCATGTTAAACTTCTTGAATAAGTCCTTAGTATACTTTGTTTGGGAAACAAAGGTACCCTCCTTAGTTTGCTTGATTTGCAAACCAGGAAAGAACATGAGTTCACTCATCATAGACATCTCAAACTTCTCCGGCATTGGGCTTCCAAACTTTTCACTAAAATGAGGGTTAGTCGAACCAAATACGATATCATCAACATAAATTGGGCACACACATAATTCACCATTAACCCTTTTAGTAAAAAGAGTAGAATCTATTTTCTAATCTCGAAGCCTTTTTTTAATAAGGAACTTGGTCAAGCATTTATACCATGCTCTGGGAGCTTGTTTAAGACCATAAAGAGCTTTATGAAGTTTGTAAACATGGTCGGGTTTCTTAGGATTAACAAAGTTGGGAGGTTGTTTAACATAAACTTCCTCCTCAATTTCACCATTTAGAAAAGCACTTTTAATGTCCATTTGATACAATGTGATATCATGATGATTGGCATAAGCAAGTAAGATGTGTATGGACTCAAGTCTAGCAACAGGGGCATATGTCTCACGGTAGTCCATACCTTCGACTTGAGTGTATCCTTGGGCGACGAGACGGACCTTGTTGCATACAACTTTTCCATCTTCATCTTTCTTATTCTGAAACACCCATTTGGTACCAATGATGTTGTGGTTGTTGTCGGGCTTCTCAACCAATGTACACACTTGGTTCCTCTCAAAATTGTGTAGCTCTTCGTGCATGGCGTTTATCCAATTCGGATCTGATAGTGATTCTTCAACCTTGATAGGTTCAATGCTAGAGATGAATGAATAATGTTCACAAAAATTTGCCAAATGAGTTTTAGAGTGAGTGATTCTCCTGGTTTGAATATCGTTGAAGATTTGTTCGACGGGATGGTCTCTTGAGACTCTTGCTCTAACTCGTGAGAGCTTTTTTTTGGGCCAGGTGGAACATCTTCTTCATCATCTTGTTCTTCCTCTTGGCCTTCTTCATTGTTGGTGTTGTTGTTCTCTTGTGGAGGTGGATAAGGAGGTTGATGAGGTTCATCTTGGTGTACTTCCTCGTTTTCTCCATCTTGGCGTGTCCCACTTGTGGATGCCTCCAAGTCAACTCTTGGTTCACCTTGTCGTGAGGTAGAAGCTTCGACTTGGATGGACGAGGTACTCTCCTTCACCTTCGTTGGGCGAATCTTGCCAACAAACAAGTCTTGGATTGCTTCCGAAGGATATTTGTCTCCTACATCAATTGGCAATTGCTCTATTTGCAAGCCGTTAGATTCATGAAACTTCACATCTACCGTCTCTTCAACCTTTCGGGTGAAATTGTTGTAGACATGGCAAGTGTGAGAATTTGAGCCATAACCGAGTAGGAAACCCTCATGAGATTTAGGAGCAAATTTAGAACAACGATGATTATCAAGAATATAGCACTTTGAGCCAAATACTTGAAAGTATCCAACTTGGGGTTTGTTACCGGTGAGAAGCTCGTATGCCGTCTTGCCGAGTAGCCTGTGAAGATATAGTCGATTTGTTGCATGACAAGTTGTCTCAACCGCTTCTGCCCAAAAGTGTTTTGGCGTCTTGTACTCATCAAGCATCGTTCTTGCCATCTCAATAAGAGTATGGTTCTTCCTCTCAACAACTCCATTTTGTTGAGGTGTGTATGTAGCCGAGAACTCATGTGAAATCCCTTCTTCGTCAAGAAAGGTGTCCACATTTGCATTCTTGAACTCCATTTTGTTGTCGCTGCGAACCTTCCTGATCTTTACTTCAAATTGATTTTGGGCCTTCCTAGCGAAGTTCTTGAAGATCTTTTGGACCTGCGATTTATCGTCAAGAAAGAACACCCATGTAAATCTTGAAAATCATCGACTATGACTAAACCAAACGAGTTTCCACCGAGACTTTTATAGGCGTTTGGACCAAAGAGATCCATATGAAGTAGCTCGAGCGGTCTTCTCATGGTCATGATGTTCTTCATGGGGTGGCTTCCTCCAACCTGTTTTCCTGCTTGACAAGCACTGCACAATCTATCCTTGTCAAATATAACATCTTCCACTCCAAGGATATGATCACCTTTAATAAGCTTATCAAGATTTCACATGCCCACATGACCTAGTCTTCTATGACACAACCAACCTTTAGAAGATTTAGCAATTAAGCAAGTTCTAGGTTGAGCCTTTTAGTGAAATCAACAATGTATAGATCACCTCTACGTATACCGGTAAAGACCATTATGTGATTGTCTCTTCGAAACACTTGGCAATCTACTTCAGTAAATAGGACATTGAATCCAAAGTCAGCTAGTCTAGATACGGAAAGTAAATTATAGCCAAGAGATTCAACAAGCATAACATTTTGGATGGAGCTGTCATGTGAGATGGCCACCTTACCAAGGCCAACCACCTTACCCTTTGAGTTATCACCAAAAGTGACATACTCTAGAGGGCCGTCGTTTTCAGCAAGCTCACGAAACATATCCTTGTCTCTGGTCATGTGATCGGTAGTAGCCGCGAAGATTTTCCATAAGACCAAAGTGTCTCATAGACTCATCGAGATCGAAGTCACTATCATCATCCTCATCATAGTATCCATGTTCAACATCATCTTGTGATAGATCATTTCATAGAGAGAGTGATTCATTAGATATATGATCATGACAATGTTCATATTTATGAATTCTAATGACTTTGGAAATGATATTGCTAATGATTCCAACATCTCCTTTGGCACGCATAAGGTCACGAAGCTCAAATAAACAATCACCAAACTTAGGATCTCTAGGATTCATCTTACTTAAAGCAATTGACTTATGAAGAATCACATCTAGATTTTGCAAGGAATAGTTTGGAAATCGTTCCTCAAGAAATCTCCATATGGTGTAAGCATAATCAAGAGTAGGCAAGCAAACAATCAAATTTCTAGGCAAACCTCTAGTGATAAGATTGACAGTCCTAAGGTTGTGAATCATGTCAAGAGACTCATTAGGGGTAGGATGCAAAGGATCAACAAGGGGTGCACAGGGGCTAGTAATGTACTTGTTCAAATGATATTCATTGAAGATCTCAAACATCTCATTTTTTCAATCAAGAAAGAACTCCCCATCAAGTATAGGCACTCTACGTCTAAGACTCCCCAACATAGACTCATCCATCTTCCTCCAATGGTGATTAAACCAAAGCAACGGAGACTAATGCTCTGATACCAATTGAAAGGATCGAGAAGAGGTGTCTAGAGGGGGTGATTAGACCCTCAATAAAGAAAAGTAGCAATTTTTAAATTCTTTAGATTGAGGTGGAGTTTTAGCACAAGTTTAAGCATTCACAATACATTTCAAGCAAGCATGGCAAGAGTATATGAGCAGCGGAAAGTAAAGCATGCAAGTTGCAAGAAAGTAAAGGGATGGGATTGGAGTGTGCAAACGCAATTTGAGACACAGAGATTTTTGGCGTGGTTCTGATAGGTGGTGCTATCATACATCCATGTTGATGGAGACTTCAATCCACAAAGGGTAACGGTTGTGGAGTCCACGGAGGGCTCCACCCATGAAGGGTCCATGAATAAGCAACCTTGTCTATCACACCATGGCCATCGCCCATGAAGGACTTGCCTCACTTGGGTAGATCTTCACGAAGTAGGTGATCTCCTTGCCCTTACAAACTCCTTGGTTCAACTCCACAATCTTGATGCAGGCTTCCAAGTGACACCTAACCAATCTAGGAGACACCACTCTCCAAAAGGTAGTAGATGGTGTGTTGATGATGAACTCCTTGCTCTTGTGCTTCAAATGATAGTCTCCCCAACACTCAACTCTCTCACACAGATTTGGATATGGTGGACAGATGATTTGAGTGGAAAGCAACTTTGGGAAGGCTAGAGATCAAGATTCTTGTGGTTGGATTGGAATATCTTGATCTCAACACATGAGTAGGAGGTTCTCTCTCAGAAAATGAGTCGTAGAAGTGTAGGGACGTTCTGATGGCTCTCTCCTCGAATGGAGAATGGGTGAAGGGGTATATATAGCCTCCACACAAAATCTAGTCGTTACACACAATTTACCAAACTTGGTGGGACCAAATTGTGAAACTCGGTCAGACCGATATGGTTCAGAATGTGAACGTTAGAGTTTTCGGTGGGACCAATATGATCAACTCGGTGGGACCAATGTGATATGGTTAGGGTAAAACTTCAACTCGGTTTGACTAATTACACAAACTCGATGGGACCGATTTTGGTAATAAGCAAATAGAGAGTTGGTCAGGCAAACTCGGTGGGACCGATTGCATATATCGGTGGGACCAATATAATTGCAACACACAACAGAGAGTTTGCAAGCCCATCTCGATGAGACCGAGATCCCATCGGCGAGAGCGAAATGATTAGTGTTTCTGTCAGTGGATATGTCAAGTGAACTCGATGGCGCCGGATAGATCAAATCAGTGGGGCCGAGTTTGACTTTAGGTTTGGGACATATGTGGAAATTAGAAAGTAGTTGAGGGCTTTGGAGCATATCACTAAGCACTTTGAGCAAGCAAGCCATTAAGCAACACCTCATCCACTTTTAATAGTATTGGTTTTTCCTATGGACTCAATGTGATCTTGGATCACTAAAATAGAAATGAAGAGCCTTTAGCTTTTGCCAATCTTCTGTCCTTAGCTTCTTGAATGGGTTCCACATCGTCTTGTCCATGCCACACCTTTGTTGAACTTTCTGAAATATGCTAGATAAGAATATTAGTCCAACAAGAGATATGTTGACATTAATTACCAAAATCACCCTGGGAGCGTTTGTGCTTTCACTGGTGGATCCAGCCCCTCAGTGTAAGGGGTCGACTCATGTGTTCATATATGGGTGTGTCGGCGGACACTCCGCACTTCTCTCAAGTCGACATGTCCCCTACCGACTTGTTGTCCTCCATGAAAAAATTACTTCGTGAAACTAGAGAGACCATCAAGACTATGGGGCTCGCCCCCTTCTTTACAGGCAATCCGACGCCTCTGGTGAGTCATCTTTTTTCCTTCTTATTATTTTACTTGCGCCTTTTTACTCACTGCTTTATTTAATATCTCGGCTTGTCATTTGTTCAGGAAAAATCTCAATGGTGGAAAATAGAGTGAGTCGCCACTCCTCCAAAGGACGCCAACGGATACGAGCCGATCAATGGCGATGAGGAGGAAAATGAGGTAATAGAGCTTTGACTCCCTCGGGCATCTGTTTAACCAACTTGCTGACGCCACCTCATCGTAGGAGAATAAAGAGACCAATCAAGCCGGCAAAATGGAGGTAAATCCTTCTTATTTCGACTTAGAACCATTTATCCCAAACAGAACAAGATGAGCAGTCAGAAAGGAACCATTTTCACATCCAACCGCTCATTTAGATCTGTAATTTCTTTTGAAGAAAACTCAGTGTGCTGGCACCTAAAAGCGGAAAACTCGAAGTAGCTCTACCGAATTATTAGACGGCTTGGCGAATTCATCGGCTCAATGCAAATCATGAGTCAAAGTACCTCACAACCCAACCGACTCACGACCCCATGCTGGTCAAATAAAAGAGCCTCTCCATCCCATTCTTTCATGTATTTCTGTTGTTACTAACTTGTTCAACACTTTTCCAGGGCCAAGGCCTTCACCAAAAAGAAAGTTGATGAATAAAGTGTTGCCGCCCCTGAAACCGAGGTCCCCTCTCAAAATCTTTTGAGGGTCAACCCGGAAATCCAGAACAAGTCGATCGATGAAGCTCAAATTACTGATGAAACTGAGCTAACTCATGAAAATGAGTTGGTTCATGATGACATCCCGGCCAGTCCTGCTAGAGCTGCCACTCCTGTAGTGGAAAAGGAAAACCCGAGAAGCGAGCTGCCTCCTATGGTGGCTCATGATGATGTTACAATTACTTGAGAGGCGCATAAGACTCCAGAAGTTTCAAATGTGTTGGCCAAGATAACCTCCAAGAATGAGTCACCCATGATGGAGAAGGGGAAAACCAAGATTGTACTTCCATCTATGGAAGATTTAGATGTAAAGTCCCTTCACCAAGGGTTCTTGACCCAACTATTCGAAAGTCGGGACTCTAAAGCTAACATGGTCAACACCATGAAACAAAAATATGAGGTACACTTCTTACTCTTGTTCTTCCGTGCATATATTTATGTAGCCCCCAAGTCTTAAGGAGAGAATGCAATGATGTGCTTAAGACTTGAAAAGAGAACTTGAATGTAAATCCGGGTTAACATCTTTGACCTGTCCGCCATATGTATGTAATAGTTGTACTCAAGTGTAGCCCCCAAGGGTCGGGTCATTATTCAATGATGAGCCGAGACTTCAAAATCATTTCTAGTAAAAAATATCAAGTAGCTGGTAGCGCCCAAGGGCCGGCTCATCATCATGTGATGGCCGGGTCTTTTAACCCATCTAGATAAAAATAGAAATGCATTAGCCCCCGAGAGCCATGTTGATTTATTGCAACTACATGGGACTTCTGTATAATTGATGTCAAAATATGACTAATGTAGCTCGCAAGTGCTGGTTCGTTAGCCAGCGGCGGCCTGGGACTTCTAAAAAAATGCTTCTGGCGTGTTTTGCGTATATGTAGGAAATGCATAATCATGCTGAGTAATCAGCAGCCGACTTGCAGAAAGATTTGGAGAAGGAGAAGAAGTTGCGGGAAGAGGCTGAAAAGCAATTTGCAGACTTCCACAAATCCCTTCTTTCTGCCCAAGCCGCCTTTGCAGAAGAAAGAGCCGGCTTGGTCAAGCATGCCAAAAAAGCTAAAGCAACACTTGATCTGGTGACTGAAGAGCTCAGAAATCTAAAGGGCCGGATCAAGGATATGTGCATCACCATCTTTGGTAAGTAAAACTTTCGCAAGTCACCACATATTACCAGCTTAATTATGTGGTCGGCTTATTGATATATGTTGATGTTGTTTTTGGCAGGCAAGAAGAACCACAACTTTGTGGAGCAACCTCTCGTGAAGCTAAAGGATGTGTACAAGTTCATGGAGTAGCTATATGTTGGCGGCTCGTACTGCATCATGGCAATTAAAAACACCAATGCATCACCTCATTATATCATGGATATGCTAAAGGAGCTTTCCACGGTGCCAGAGTGGATTCTGGAGTTGAGTGATAACCCACAAGTATAGGGGATCGCAACAGCTTTCGAGGGTAGAGTATTCAACCCAAATTTATTGATTCGACACAAGGGGAGCCAAAGAATATTCTCAAGTATTAGCAACTGAGTTGTCAATTCAACCACACCTGGAAACTTAGTATCTGCAGCAAAGTGTTTAGTATCAAAGTAATATGATAGTGATGGTAACGATAACAAAAGAGTAATGAAAGCAAAGTAATGTTTTTGGTATTTTGTAGTGATTGTAACAATAGCAACGGGAAAGTAAATAGGCGTAAACCAGTATATGGAAAGCTCGTAGGCATTGGATCAATGATGGATAATTATGCCGGGTGTGGTTCATCATGTAACAGTCATAACATAGGGTGACACAGAACTAGCTCCAATTCGTCAATGTAATGTAGGCATGTATTCCGAATATAGTCATACGTGCTTATGGAAAAGAACTTGCATGACATCTTTTGTCCTACCCTCCCGTGGCAGCGGGGTCCTAATGGAAACTAAGGGATATTAAGGCCTCCTTTTAATAGAGAACCGGAACAAAGCATTAGCACATAGTGAATACATGAACTCCTCAAACTACGGTCATCACCGGTAAGTATCCCGATTATTGTCACTTCGGGGTTAACGGATCATAACACATAATAGGTGACTATAGACTTGCAAGATAGGATCAAGAACACTCATATATTTATGAAAACATAATAGGTTCAGATCTGAAATCATGGCACTCGGGCCCTAGTGACAAGCATTAAGCATAGCAAAGTCATAGCAACATCAATCTCAGAACATAATGGATACTAGGGATCAAATCCTAACAAAACTAACTCGGTTACATGATAAATCTCATCCAACCCATCACCGTCCAGCAAGTCTACGATGGAATTACTCATGCACGGCGGTGAGCATCATGAAATTGGTGATGGAGGATGGTTGATGATGACGACGGCGACGAATCCCCCTCTTCGGAGCCCCGAACGGACTCCAGATAAGCCCTCCCTAGAGGTTTTAGGGCTTGGCGGCGGCTCCGTATCGTAAAACGTGATGATTTCTTCTCTCCTATTTTTTCTCCCCGAAAGCAGTTATATAGAGTTGGAGTTGGAGTCAGGGGGTCTCCAGGGGGCCCACGAGGTAGGGGGCGCGCCCTAGGGGGGTGCCCCCCACCCTCGTGGCAAGGGTGTGGGGGCCCTTGTCTTCATCTTTGGCGAGGATTTTTTATTATTTATTGTAAGATATTCCGTGGAGTTTCAGGTCATTCCAAGAACTTTTGTTTTCTGCACATGAAACAACATCATGGCAATTCTGCTGAAAACAGCGTCAGTCCGGGTTAGTTCCATTCAAATCATACAAGTTAGATTCCAAAACAAGGGCAAAAGTGTTTGGAAAAGTAGATACGATGGAGATGTATCAACTCCTCCAAGCTTAAACCCTTGCTTGTCCTCGAGCAATTCAGTTGACAAACTGAAAGAAATAAAGAAAAACTTTTACAAACTCTGTTTGCTCTTGTTGTTATAAATATGTCAAGCTAGCATTCAAGTTTTCAGCAAAGATTATAACTAACCAAATTTGCAATAATTCTCGGGTCTCATGATTACCCATACCAATAGCATAATCAACTAGCAAGCCATAATAATAAATCTCGGATGACAAAACTTTCTCAAAACAATCATAATATGATATAACAAGATGGTATCTCGCTAGCCCTTTCTGAGACCGCAAAACATAAATGCAAAGCACCTTTAAAGACCAAGGGCTGACTAGACATTGTAGTTCATGGTAAAAGAGGTCCAGTCATAGTCACACCCAATGTAAACTAACAATAATGAATGCAAATGACAGCTGTGCTCTCCAGCTAATGCTTTTTAATAAGAGGGTGATGACTCAACATAAAAGTAAATAGATAGGCCCTTCGCAGAGGAAAGCAGGTATTTGTAGAGGTGCCGGAGCTCGGTTTTGAAATAGAGGAGAATAATATTTTGAGAGGTATACTTTCATTGTCAACATAACAACCAAGAGATGGCGATATCTTCCATGCTACACACATTATAGGCGGTTCCCAAACAGAATGGTAAAGTTTATACTCCCCCTCCACCAACAAACATCAATCCATGGCTTGCTCGAAACAACGAGTGCCTCCAACATACATCAGGTCCCAGGGGGAGTTTTGTTTGCAATTATTTTGATTTAGTTTGCATAAAGCACGGGACTGGGCATCCCGGTGACCAGCCATTTATCTTGTGAGTGAGGAGCGGAGTCCACTCCCCTTGAGAATAACCCGCCTAACATGGAAGATACAGACAACCCTAGTTGATATATGAGCTATTCGAGCATACAAAATAGGATGATTATTTGAAGGTTTAGAGTTTGGCACATACAAATTTACTTGGAACGGCAGGTAGATACCGCATATAGGAAGGTATAGTGGACTCATCTGGAATAACTTTGGGGTTTAAGGAGTTTGGATGCACAAGCAGTATTCCCGCTTAGTACAGGTGAAGGCTAGCAAAAGACTAGGAAGCGACCAACTAGAGAGCGACAACAACCATGTACATGCATTAAAATTAGTAAACATTGGATGCAAGCATGAGTAGGATATAATCCACCATGAACATAAATATCGTGAAGGCTATGTTGATTTGTTTCAAGTACATGCGTGAACATGTGCCAAGTCAAGTCACTTAAATCATTTAGAGGAGGATACCACCCTATCATACCACATCATAACCATTTTAATAGCATGTTGGCACGCAAGGTAAACCATTATAACTCATAGCTAATCTAGCATGGCACAAGCAACTATGATCTCTAATTGTCATTGCAAACATGTTTATTCATAACAAGCTGAATCAAGAACAATGAAATCATCATATTTACAAAAACAAAAGAGGTCGAGTCCGTACCAGCTTTTCTCATCTCAGTCAGTCCATCATATATCATCATAATTTCCTTTCACTTGCACGACTGAACAATGTAAATAATAATAAGAGTGCACGTGCATTGGACTAAGCTGGAATATGCGAGCATTCAATAAACAGGAGAAGACAAAGCAATATGGACTCTTGGTTAAATCAACAATAAAGCATATAAGAGCCACTTCAACAATTTAATCATGGTCTTCTCCTACTGACCCCCAAAGAAAAGAAAAGAAATAAAACTACTTACATGGGAAAGCTCCCAACAAGCAAAAGAAGAACAGGAAATATTTTTGGGTTTTCTTTTTAATTACTACTACAAGCATGGAAAGTAAATTAATTAAAAGTACAACTATTTTTTTTTGTTTTTTCTTAAGGTTTATTAAACACACAGGAAGAAAGCATAAAAGGAAATAAAATAGCATGGATGATACAATGAAAAAGTATGAGCACCGACATCTAGCAATGAGTGTGTGTGAACATAAATGTAATGTCGGTGAGAAATACGTACTCCCCCAAGCTTAGGCTTTTGGCCTAAGTTGGTTTATGGCCATGACTGGCCTGGCTGATATCCATAATAATAGTTATTGGGGTTGTACTGCGATGCAGCGGCTATCGCCTCCTAAGTTGCAGTGTGGCAACGAGCGGCCTCCGCTCTCCTCTCGTACTCATCTGCCTCCTCTCTGGTAACAGTATATCCTCCTCTTGCCTGATAATCAAAGAAAGCAGGAGCAGGGAGAGTAATATGGACAGCACGACGTCTGTCAAAGATTAGTCGGTACTGGAGAGGCGATTCGTTCCTCTCAACAAAATGGTGAGAAACCATAGAATCAAAATCTAAATAAGCAGGAGGCAACTCCATGTCTCCTTCACGAACGTCTATCTCAAGAAATTCAGCTAAGCGGGTTGCATAAATTCCTCCAAAGAAATCTCCATTATATCTATTATGATGCAACCTACGAGCTACAATGGCTCCCATATGATAAGATTGGTCTCCTGACATAGCACTCCTGAGAATGCTAAGGTCAAGGACACACCTGTGATATGCTTCATCCTTAGCATTTATGCACCTACCTATGAAGAGAGCAAAATAATGTATAGCAGGAAAGTGAATGCTCCCTATGGTAGCTTGCGTTATATCTCTAGATTCCCCTACAGTTATACTCGCAAGAAAGTTTCTAAATTCAGATTTAGGGGGATCCCTAGCACTACCCCATTGTGGAAGTTTGCAAGCAAAAGTGAAATCATCTAAGTCCATGGTATAAGATTTGTCATAAAGATCAAACATGACTGAAGGAGAATTACGCGAAGATGAATACTCAAACCTCCTCACAAAGGATCTTGTGAGCTCATGATACTGGGGGCATTTGTCTACCTCAAAGTCCTCAAGACCGGCATTACGCAAATATGCGTTAAATTCTTCTTTAATTCCCGCTCGATCCATAAAATTTTCAGAAGGCCACTCACAAGGACGCACTGGAGCGTCTCTTGGTGGCTCTTCATCGGCATCACGCATTGCAAGCCTGGGTCCTTGCTTTCTTGAAGAACCACCTTGGAACATTTTCCTAAGCATATTTCTTCCTCTGAAAAATTCTGAAAATTTTTAGTAACTTCAAAATAAAAGTAAACCAAACTCAATAATATTGATAGCAACTACTCCTACAAGTGCCTAGAGCCTATATCATGCATCAAAACTACTTTTGACCATATAAATTTGACATGCAAGCTCACGAACATGGTCACCTAAGCAGCAAAAATTTGCAATGAATAAAGCACTAGAACAAAAACTAATTGGACCAACGGAGGAGTCATATACCAAGGAACAATCTCCCTAAGCAGTTTTGTGAGAGGTGCTTTGAGCAAGGAGATCGAAAATGGCAGCAAAACGAGCTTGGACTCGGGTTTGAGCTGGTTTTTCGTGTTTGGGGAAGGAAGAAGAAGAGGACGGGTGCAGGAATAAGTGGAGGAGGGCCACCATGGGCCCATGAGGCAGGGGGCGCGCCCTCCACCCTCGTGGCAAGGTGGCTGGCCCCCCTGGTGTGTTCTTTGTTCCATAAATCCTCAAATCTTCTATAAAAAATCATATTTAATTTTCAGGGCATTTGGAGAACTTTTATTTTTGAGGTATTTTTATATTGCACGGATAATCAGATAATAGACAGAAAATTATTTATTTTTACTTTATTTCAACTAAATAAAAGAAAGTATAGTGAGGGTACAGAAGGTTGTGCTTCTAGTTTCATCCATCTCATGCTCGTCAAAAGGAATCCACTAACAAGGTTGATCAAGTCTTGTTAACAAACTCATTCCAATTAACATGAAACCAGAGAAATTTCGAATAACACTAGGTTACCTCAACGGGGATATGCACATCCCCAATAATAAGTATATCATATTTCTTCTTGACAGTAGGAAGAGGAAATTCAAAACCTCCAAATATAATCGATTGAATTTTTCCGATAGAATTGATACTATGAACTTGAGGTTGTTTCCTCGGAAAGTGTACTGTATGCTCATTACCATTAACATGAAAAGTGACATTGCCTTTGTTGCAATCAATAAAAACCCCTGCAGTATTAAGAAAAGGTCTTCCAAGAATAATAGACATATTATCGTCCTCGGGAATATCAAGAATAACAAAGTCCGTTAAAATAGTAACGTTTGCAACCACAACAGGCACATCTTCACAAATACCGGCAGGTATAGCAGTTGATTTATTAGCCATTTGCAAAGATATTTCAGTAGGTCTCAACTTATTCAAATGAAGTCTACGATATAAAGAGAGAGGCATAACACTAACACCGGCTCCAAGATCACATAAAGCAGTTTTAACAATCTCTTTTAATGGAGCATGGTATAGTAGGTACTCCTGGATCTCCAAGTTTCTTTGGTATTCCACCCATAAAAGTATAATCAGCAAGCATGGTGGAAATTTCAGCTTCTGGTATTTTTCTCTTATTTGTAATAATATCTTTCATGTACTTAGCATAAGGATTCATTTTCAGCATATCAGTCAATCGCATACGCAAAAAGATAGGTCTAATCATTTCAGCAAAGCGCTCAAAATCCTCATCATCCTTTTTGTTGGATGGTTTGGGAGGAAAAGGCATGGGTTTCTGAACCCAAGGTTCTCTTTCTTTACCATGTTTCCTAGCAACAAAGTATTTCTTATCATAACGTTGATTCTTTGATTGTGGGTTATCAAGATCAAACAGCAGGTTCTATTTCTACATCATTATCATTACTAGGTTGAGCATTAATATGAACATCATCATTAACATTTTCATTAGGTTCATGTTCATTACCAGATTGAGTTTCAGCATCAGAAATAGAAATATCATTTGGATTATCAGGTGGTTCGGCAATAGGTTCACTAGAAGTTTGCACAGTTCTATCATTTTTCTTTTTCTTCTTTTTAGAAGAACTAGGTGCATCAATTTTATTTCTCTGAGAATCTTGCTCAATTCTCTTAGGGTGGACTTCAGGATACAAAGGTTCCTGAGTCATTCTACCAGTTCTAGTAGCCACTTTAACAGCATAATTATTTTTCTTACTATTCATCTCATTGAGCAATTCCTTTTGAGCTTTAAGTATTTGTTCTACTTGAGTGGTAACCATAGAAGCATCTTTGCTAACAAGTTTAAGTTCACCTATAATATTAGCCATATAATCACCCAAGTATTTAATCATATCAGCATCTTGTTTTAATTGTCTACCAAAATAAGAATTGAAGTCTTCTTGCTTAAACATAAAATTATCAAACTCATCCAAGCATTGACTAGAAATTATAGCAGGAGGGATTTCAGCTTTATCATATCTATAGAGAGAATTTACCTTTACTACCTGTGTCGGGTTATCGAGGTCTGGAGGTTCTTCAATAAATAAAGGATTAAGATCATATGTTTCTTCAATAGGCGGTAAATTAAGACCATGTATTTCTTCAATAGGAGGTAAATTCTTAACATCTTCAGCTTTAATACCTTTTTCTTTCATAGATTTCTTTGCCTCTTGCATATCTTCGGGACTGAGAAATAGAACACCTCTCTTCTTCGAAGTTGGCTTAGGAATAGGATCATTAATTGGAGCAGGAGCTGGTTCAGGAGGTACCCAATTATTTTCATTTGTCAACATATTATTCAAAAAGATTTCAGCTTCATCCGGTGTTCTTTCCCTGAAAAGAGAACCAGCACAACTATCCAGGTAATCTCTGGAAGCATCGGTTAGTCCATTATAAAAGATATCAAGTATTTCATTTTTCTTAAGAGGATGATCAGGCAAAGCATTAAGTAACTTGAGAAGCCTCCCCCAAGCTTGTGGGAGACTCTCTTCTTTAATTTGCACAAAGTTGTATATTTCCTTTAAAGCAGCTTGTTTCTTATGAGCAGGGAAATATTTAGCACAGAAGTAATAGATCATATCCTGGGGACTACGCACACAACCAGGATCAAGAGATTTAAACCATATATTAGCATCACCCTTTAATGAGAATGGAAATATTTTAAGGATATAAAAGTAGCGAGATCTCTCATCATTACTGAACAGGGTGGCTATATCATTTAATTTAGTAAGATGTGCCACAACAGTTTCAGATTCATAGCCATGAAAAGGATCAGATTCAACCAAAGTAATTATATTAGGATCAACAGAGAATTCATAATCCTTATCAGTAACACATATATGTGAAGTAGCAAAAGCAGGGTCAGGTCTCATCCTAGCATTTAGAGATTGCTTATTCCATTTAGCTAATAACCTTTTGAGTTCATATCTATCTTTGCAAGCTAAAATAGCTAAAGAAGCATCTTGATCAAATAAATAACCTTCAGGAATAACAAGTGATTCTTCATCATCACTTTCATCTTCATAATCAGATTCAATATTTTCAATCTCTTTAGCCCTAGCAAGTCGTTCCTCGAGAAAATCACTAAGTGGCATAGTAGTATCAGGCGTAGAGGTAGTTTCATCATAAGTATCATGTATAGCAGAAGTAGCATCATCAATAACATGCAACATATCAGAACGAATAGCAGAAGCAGGTTTAGGTGTCGCAAGCTTACTCATAACAGAAGGTGAATCAAGTGCAGAGCTAGATGGTAGTTCCTTACCTCCCCTCGTAGTTGAGGGATAAATTGTTGTCTTAGCGTCTTTCAAATTCTTCATAGTGTCCAGCAGATATAAATTCCAAGTGAGTCAAAGAATAGAGCTATGCTCCCCGGCAACGGCGCCAGAAATTAGTCTTGATAACCCACAAGTATAGGGGATCGCAACAGCTTTCGAGGGTAGAGTATTCAACCCAAATTTATTGATTTGACACAAGGGGAGCCAAAGAATATTCTCAAGTATTAGCAGCTGAGTTGTCAATTCAACCACACCTGGAAACTTAGTATCTGCAGCAAAGTGTTTAGTAGCAAAGTAATATGATAGTGATGGTAACGATAACAAAAGAGTAATGAAAGCAAAGTAATGTTTTTGGTATTTTGTAGTGATTGTAACAATAGCAACGGGAAAGTAAATAGGCGTAAACTAGTATATGGAAAGCTCGTAGGCATTGGATCAATGATGGATAATTATGCCAGATGTGGTTCATCATGTAACAGTCATAACATAGGGTGACACAGAACTAGCTCCAATTCGTCAATGTAATGTAGGCATGTATTCCGAATATAGTCATACGTGCTTATGGAAAAGAACTTGCATGACATCTTTTGTCCTACCCTCCCGTGGCAGCGGGGTCCTAATGGAAACTAAGGGATATTAAGGCCTCCTTTTAATAGAGAACCGAAACAAAGCATTAGCACATAGTAAATACATGAACTCCTCAAACTACGGTCATCACCGGTAAGTATCCCGATTATTGTCACTTCGGGGTTAACGGATCATAACACATAATAGGTGACTATAGACTTGCAAGATAGGATCAAGAACACTCATATATTGATGAAAACATAATAGGTTCAGATCTGAAATCATGGCACTCAGGCCCTAGTGACAAGCATTAAGCACAGCAAAGTCATAGCAACATCAATCTTAGAACATAATGGATACTAGGGATCAAACCCTAACGAAACTAACTCGATTACATGATAAATATCATCCAACCCATCACCGTCCAGCAAGCCTACGATGGAATTACTTACGCATGGCGGTGAGCATCATGAAATTGGTGATGGAGGATGGTTGATGATGACGACGGCGACGAATCCCCCTCTCCGGAGCCCCGAACGGACTCCAGATCAGCCCTCCCGAGATGTTTTAGGGCTTGGCGGCGGCTCCGTATCATAAAACGCGATGATTTCTTGTCTCCTATTTTTTTTCTCCCCGAAAGCAGTTATATAGAGTTGGAGTTGGAGTCGGGGGGTCTCCAGGGCGCCCCCCCACCCTCGTGGCAAGGGTGTGGGCCCCCTGGTCTTCATCTTTGGCAAGGATTTTTTATTATTTATTGTAAGATATTCCGTGGTGTTTCAGGTCATTCCGAGAACTTTTGTTTTCTGCACATAAAACAACATCATGGCAATTCTGCTGAAAACAATGTCAGTCCGGGTTAGTTCCATTCAAATCATACAAGTTAGAGTCCAAAACAAGGGCAAAAGTGTTTGGAAAAGTAGATACGACGGAGACGTATCATTGAGGTGACCGGCTTGCTGGCAGGGAGCGTTGCATGCTTTGGCTCGTGAAAGGCCTATCTCCCAGAGCTGGATCCGGCTCAACTGGCTGAAGGATTCCCAGAGTTCAACGTAGATGGGACTCCTTTCTCAAAGGAGGATTATATGTGTTGCATGAAGTTGAACTAGGTGGCAGTAACCAAGATCACAGAAGAGAACGACTTATCCAAATTTCAAGCTGCCTACCCTGATGTCGGCAAGCGCCTGAATCGGCCAACGCCGCAACCCTTTGAACTGAATCCACCACGTAAGAAATTTTTCACTCCTGACGTCAATACTTCCACTATGATGAACAAAGATTCAATTTTTGAAGCTTCAGAATCAATCCAGTGGCTGGCAGACGAAGCAACAACCTCCAAGGACCAAAGAAAGCCGACACGGAATGAGCCGGTCGCTCCTGGAGTATGATGGTCTTCACTCCATAGGCTTCTTTGGTCAACTTGTAGTGAAATTGTCGCCGACTCAATACTTCATGAAATACTTTGATGAAATGTGGCCCATCTTGTGGCATGTAATATTTTGGTAGAAAACTCCTGTTGATATTTCCATGCCTTCGTGCATTGAATATACTGTTACTTTGGTGTTATCATAATATGATGAAGTTGATTTTTGGTCAACCTGATAATAAATCTTTGATATTTTGTCGTTCTAAAAACATGGGCTGTCTTCAGGAAAATGACTCGGCAAAGGGATGTATAAAATAATCCTATGTTGTGATATATTTCCAAAACACAAAACACAAAACAAATTATGTAAGTCCGGGTCAAACTTGTGACCCAATCATTATATATAAGCTGGTACAGTATTAGAAATAAATATCTGCAAGTAAAATATAGAAAAACTGGCAATGATATAAAAAGTATACAACATAGAAAAAAGTTAAGCCGGCATTGCACAGCAGAAAGACCGGCTTTCGAGGCACGTGTCTTGCTTCAGTGAAGCACACCTCATAGCCTAATAGTTTGTCCTTTCTCTCTGAAAGCCGGCTCTCACATGACTTAAACTATTGTTTTAACCTTGGTAAGTTCAGGGTCAATATAGGTCGTGATAGGCATCAGTATGATTGACTTATAAAGAGTTCAGTCGGGTCATCTTTTTGGAGTGGCATCTTGCTAACAGGCAGGTTTAACTAAATATCATAGTGCATATGATGGGTCAAAAGGGATGTTAGTAGCTAAACTCGATGAGTTGGAAGCCCCCAAGTGACCAGTGACCAAAAAATAAAGGCTCAATACACAATTTCTGAGTTGAAACGACAAAATTCTGTATTCCAGAGGTGCTGACTTTATTTCATTGATCACCAAATACACACACACACACATAAATACTATTTTGATCATGGGATCAGAAATAATATTCTGATAACTACCTGACCTGTCGTGGTAGTAGTAGTTGAACTTCACCCAAGGACAGGTTGAAGTTCTACGGACATTGTCCACATGAGCCTTGCGTTATACCATTAGAAAGCTATGGACATGTGGATCACAATGTAAGTTAATTTTTTGTCAAAATCTACACAGATTAAGATAAGTTTTACAAACCATTTTTCTTCATACAGGAAAACATGAATCGTATTTTTCTAAACCATTTATTGGAATGAGTC
>NC_041382.1:406757448-406773395 GCF_002162155.2 Triticum dicoccoides | reverse complement strand
TAGCTTTCTCAAATTACCTACGGTTAAAGAGCAATTTGAAAAATGGCAGAATTTCTGAAATCAAACAACCAAGCTCGTTTTTTGGCCTAATTTGAAAACGGCTAATCGGATTGATGCAAATGATATGGTGTTGGAAATCTTATGAAAATGCGCTTCCTTTTCATATAGAAAGTTTGTTCCAATTATGAACGGTTTAAACGTAATTTAGAAAACCGTCAAAGTTCCTCTGAGTTCATATTTTTGGGTTATTTTTAAATGGTTCATTGGAATGCAGCAAAGGATATGGCGTTCGAAATCCTGAACAAATACTAAAAAAAATTGTATATAATATTTCTCACAATTCTGTACAGTTTTAAGTCAATTTCAAAAATAGCTAAAAATGTTTTTTGGCCATAATTTTTGCAAACTTTGTTGGAATGGGGAACATAATTTACCATTGGATATCTATCGAAAATGTGAAACTTTTCCATATAGAAAGTTTTCTCTAATTTGTAGTCGCTTTTACGTAATTTTGAAAATGGCGAGATCATGCGTTCTGCCTTCATCGCGAAAACAGAGTCTTCGGAAATGCACTGCGTGAAGAAGTTAAACTTCTGAGGCATGTCTGTTTGAACTTCACTTTATTTTCACGTGTTGTTTTTTGCTCGTAACTCCCCAACTACTTACCGGAATTGAGCAAATGATATATCAATGAAAAGATGTTGAAACATGCAACTTTCCCGTGTTGATCATTTTTTCATACTCGTAACAGTTTGAAAGATTTTTTTAATACGTAAAAACACGTTTTTAACGGTATACATGAAACTTTTAACCCGTTCATCAGAATTTAGCATATAATATACCGTTGGAAAGCTTATGAATAGGAGCAACTTTTTCATGTAGACAGTAGTTACAAATTCGTTGACGTTTGAGAGTAGTTTTAAAAATGGCAAAAACAATGTAGTTTTTGCCTTTTAAAAAAACATTTAATAGAAGGTCAGAAGTCTCGCGGTATAATTTTTGAACCGTGTAGGGAGGAGGACGTGAACTTCTTGCAAACAACCTTTTAGGCTTTCAGTTTTTTATTCTTTTCTTTCTCATCTGAAATGCATCCCGTGTAGTAGTTGAACTGCTCGCTATTTTCACTTTGAACTTCCATCACATATTTTTGTTCATAATTCCTCACCCATTTTATCAGAGTTGCACAAATGATATACCATTAGAAACTTGTTGAAAAGACGCAACTCTTTTCATACGGTTAAACTTTTCTTTTTGAACAACATACACCAATTTATTTTAACTGTTTATTTTGGAATAAGAATGGTATACAACCTTGGAAAGTTATTGAATATGAGGAACTTTTTTCATGTAGAGCATTTTTGCTTCAAATTTGTAAGGGATTGAGAGAATTTTTGTAAACACCAAAAACAACTTTTCGTGTGTGTTTTTGAACATGTAAATACACGGTGAACCTCTCTCAAAAGAAGGTTTGAAATTTCCCATGGCGAGCACCTAAACTTCTAGCAACAATCTTTTTATACTCTGCCTTCTTATTCCTTTTTCTCATAACAAAACACACACCATGCAGTATGTGGACTTCTTATTATTTTCAATTTGAACTAATCTCTAACTTTTTTGCCGTTGACTCCTAAAGCACTCATCAAATTTGACCAACTGATACCAATAGAAAACTATTGGAAAGTGTTTTTTACAAAACATGACGGGTTATGAGCATCTTTTTGAACATGCTAAAACTTGTTTTGAACGATATACAAGAAAGATTCAAATTATATTACGGGAAGAATGTGTATGATATACCATTGAGAAACTTATGTTATAGAAGTAATTTTTTCATGTAGACAACCTTTTCAAATTCATTGTCATTTATGGGTAGGTTTGAAAATGCTAAAAAATGGCATCGATTTTTTAACTTGTGAAGTCTAGGTTTTTTTAAACTTTGAACTTCTTTGTTATTTTAATTTGAACTTCTCCGGGTTTTTTCTAACTCGTGACAGTTTTAAGAGCTTTTTTTGAATATGTTGAAAGTTATTTATTTTTTCAAATGATATAGACCAAAATTTAAAACCATTTATCGGAATAGATCATATGATTTTTTTTGTTGGAGGGAGTTTGAATAGGTAGAAAGCATGGCATGTAGAGAGTTTTTAATTTGATTATTTTGTATACATCAAACTATTCCGTTTTTAATTTGAACTTTTTGATTTTATTCTCTATGTACAAGGAAAATCTTACTTTTTTGAACATTGAACTACTCTACTTTTTACTTTGGACTTCTTGGTTTTTATTCGTAAGTACAAGAAAAATCTCGGTTTTGTAAATTTCGAACTTCTCCACTTTTTAAAGTTGAACTTCTTGGCTTTTTTCATTACTAACGAGGAAAATCTGAGTTTTTTTATATAGAGTGAACTACTCCATTTTTTAAATTTGAACTTCCTGGTTTTATTCTTTTGTATTGAGGTAAATCCCCTTTTTATAAAATTTAAATATGTTTTTTAATAAAACATACCTCTTAAATTAACTTTTTATAACTTATATACAAATATACCCAAACATAACTCATTACATTGTCTTCCTTGTCCAACTTCAACTAATTTTCTCAAGTTTGAAAATAATTAATGGGTATTCACAATCATAAAAGATGTCCCAGATAATATATTTATATGTGAAAGTTCTCTTCATTATGCTAATCATTCATGAATTGCTTGTATGACCAGCATTGTGATTGTCAAACTTCAATAGATTTTACTTTCTAAACCCAATGTGGAACTACCACTAGGCATGATACAAGCATATTAAGCACATATAATTTAAAATTTATGATATTCAATTCCTTCAACAATTTACTCTTAGGATATAAGTGAAGAACGAGAGTAAATGACAAACTACTCCAAAAAGATATAAGTGAAGATCAAATGAGTAGTCAAACAATTAAGTAGATATGTGAGGACTCTCTCTCTCTCATTTAAATTTTTCAGATCTTAAGTATTTTATTCAAAAAGCAAACAAAGCAAAATAAAATGACATTCCAAGAATAGCACATATCATGTGAACAAGTAAAAACTTAGGCTCAACCAAAACTAACTGATAGTTGTTGATGAAGAAAGATGGGATGCCCAGGCTTAGATGCTTGAGACTTCTTGGACTATTAAATTGGGATGCCTTGGGCATCACCAAGCTTGAGCTCTTGTGTCTCCTTAATTCCTCTCATATAACGGTTTCCCTAAATCTCAAAAACTTCATCCACACAAAACTCAACAAGAACTCGTGAGATAAGTTAGTATATAACAAGGCAAAACCTCATTCTCTCCTGTAGAAAATCACTAAAATTATAATTTGACATTGCATACTAAATGCATCTGCATATTTAATACTCCTATCCTCAAATAGAATCATTAAACAAGCAAGCATATGCAAACATAACAAAATTCTGTCAAAACAGGATAGTTTGTTAAGGATGCAAAAAGGTTCATTCTTCTTTAACTCCAAAAAATATGAATTTTTCCACACTGTAGAAAATTTATCATAGCTTACTGTGTAAAAATTTCAGGATTTTATCACATTCCGAGTTTTCTGAAGAATTCATACAATGATAGAAAACTTTCTATTTTCAAACAGCAAAATATAAGCTTGCAAAATAAGCATGGTAAAGGCTATACTTGACACATTTATTGAAATAAAAGATTCAAAACATTATTCTAAATAACAGCAAGAAAATCTTAACAAAATAAAGTAACGCTCCAAGAAAAACTCATATCATCTGATGAATAAAAATATAGCTCCAGGTGAGGTTGCCGATAATGTTCAAGACGAAAGCGGGGATGCCTTCCGGGCATCCCCAAGCTTGGATGCTTGGGTATTCCTTAAATATTACCTTGGGAGCACCTTGGGCATCCCCATGCTTAGGTTCTTGACACTCCTTATGCTCCTCATATCGATATCTCACCCAAAACTTGAAAACGTCAATCACACAAAACTTAACGGAACATCATGAGATATGTTAGTAAGATAAAGAGCAAATCATTCACTTTGGTACTATAAAGACAAGATTGAAAGTTGTTCTCAAAAAAATGCCAACTGTACCCTAAAATTTCTACAATTTATACTGACCAATATAAGCCACAGAAACTATAAAACAAGCAAACTATGCATTGAAAATAGAATATGTCAAAAACAGAACAGTATGTAATGATCTGAACAACAACCATACTTATGTAAATCCAAAAATTCTCAAAAATTAGGAAAACTTAGAAAATTTATATACTAATCATTTTAAAAAAATCAAAATGTTATCACACTCCAGGAAATCTCAACAATTCTGCTACTGGACACAAAAGTTTCTGTTTTTTGCACATAATCAAGTCAACTATCATCCACACTATCCCAAAGGTTTTACTTGGTACTTTATTGAAATAAAAGCTATAAAATATGATTACTACAGTAGCTTAATCATGTGAACACAGAAAAATAGTAGGGGTAAATGTTGGGTTGTCTCCCAACAAGTACTTTTATTTAATGCCTTTTTAGCTAGGCATGATGATTTCAATGATGCTCACATAAAATATAAGAATTGAAACATAAAGAGAGCATCATGAATCACATGGAAATCACACTTAAGCCTAACCCACTTCCTATGCATACGGATTTTGTGAGCAAACAATTTATGGGAGCAAGAATCAACTAGCATAGGAAAGCAAAACAAGCACTTCAAAATTTTCACCACAAAGAGAAGAAACTTGATATTATTGCAATACCTACAAGCATATGTTCCTCTCTCATAATAATTTTAAGTAGCATCATGAATGAATTCAACAATATAAATATCACATAAAGCATTCTTTTCACAATTCACATGCATAAATTTTTTATACTCTCCACATAAGCAAATTTCTTCTCCTCAATAATAGTGGGAGCAAATTAAATGAAATAACTATCATATGATACTTGATTTACATAATCAAATTGCGCATTAAAATCATGATGAAAAGTTTCATGGTCATAATTATTATTTACAACATACATGTCATCACAATAATCATCATAGATAGCAACTTTGTTGTCATAATCAATTGAGACCTCTTCCAAAGTAGTGGATTCATCACTAAATAAAGTCATGACCTTGCCAAATCCACTTTCATAATTATTGCAATAAGATTCAACACCCTCCAAAAAAGTGGGACCATTACTACCTAGAGTTGACACTCTTCCAAACCCACTTTCATCATTGTAATCATCATAAATAGAAGGCATGCTACCATCATAATAAATTTGCTCATCAAAACTTGGGGGACTAAAAGTATCATCTTCATCAAACATACCATCCCCAAGCTTATGGCTTTGCATATCATTAGCATCATGGATATTGAGAGAATTCATACTAACAACATTGCAATCATGCTCATCATTCAAAGATTTTATGCCAAACATTTTATTGAATTCTTCTTCTAACACTTTGGCACAATTTTCCTTTCCATCATTTTCATGAAAGACATTATAAAGATGAAGCAAATGAGGCAACCTAAATTCCATATTTTTTGTAGTTTTCTTTTATAAACCAAACTAGTGATAAATCAAGAAACTAAAGATTCAATTGCAAAATCTAAAGATATACCTTCAACCACTCACCTCCCCGACAACGGCGCCAGAAAAGAGCTTGATGTCTACTACATAACTTATTCTTGTAGACTCGTGTTGGGCCTCCAAGCGCAGAGTTTTGTTGGACGGTAGCAATTTTCCCTCAAGTGGTTGACCTAAGGTTTATCAATCCATGGGAGGCGTAGGATGAAGATGGTCTCTCTCAAACAACACTGCAGTTAAATACAACAAATCTCTTATGTCGCCAACACACCCAATACAATGGCAAATTGTATAGGTGCACTAGTTCGGTGAAGAGATGGTGATACAAGTGTAGTATGGATAGTAGATATAGGTTTTTGTAATATGAAAATATAAAAACAGCAAGGTAGCAAGTGGTAAAATAGAGCACAAATGGTATATAAATGCTTAGAAACAAGACCTAGGGTTCCTACTTTCACTAGTGCAATCTCTCAATAGTGCTAACATGATTGAATCATATAACAATCCATCAACGTGCGACAAAGAGTCACTCCAAAGTTCTTATCAAGTGAAGAACATAAGATGAAATTATTGTAGGGTACGAAACCACCTCAAATTTATACTTTTCGATCAATCTATTGAGCTATTCCTATAAGTGTCACAAACAACCCTAGAGTCCGTACTAAAATAATACCATATGATACGCATCAACCAACTCTAATGTCACCTAGATACTCCAATGTCACCACAAGTATCCATGAGTTGATTATACAATGTGCATCAAATAACTTCAGATTCATAATATTCAATCCAACACAAAGAAATTCAAAGAGTGCCCCAAGATTTCTACCAGAGAAAGTAGGACAAAAGCGTGCATCAACCCCTATGCATAGATTAGCCCAATGTCACCTCGGGAATCCATGAGTTGAGTGCCAAAACATACATCAAGTGAATCAATATAATACCTCATTGTCACCACATGTATTCATATGCAAGAGATACATCAAGTGTTCTCAGATCCATAAAAGTATTCAATCCGATAATAGTGAAACCTCATAGGTAAAACTCAATTCATCACAACAAGATAGAGAGGGAGAAACACCATATGATCAAACTATATAAACAAAGCTCGCGGTACATCAAGATCGTGCCAAATCAAGAACACGAGAGAGAGAGGGAGAGATACAGAGAGATCAAACACATGGCTATTGGTACATACCCTCAGCCCCGAGGGTGAGCTACTCCCTCCTCGTCATGGTGGCTGCCGAGATGATGAATATGGCCTTCAGTGGTGATTTCCCCCTCCGGCTGGGTGCCGGAACAGGGTCATGATTGAGTTTTCGTGGATACAGAGGGTTGCGGTAGCATAATTTCTCATCTAGGGTTATTTCTGGGGGTTTAGGTATTTATAGGAATTTTGGCGTCGGTTTCATGTCGAGGGGGCCCATGAGGGAGCGACAAGGTTGGGGGCAGGCTTGTCGTGCCGTTATGGATCTTCTGACCTAGATCCAGTGCTTTGTGGGTCTCTTCTAGTCCACAAAAAATCACCGTAAATTTTCAGCCCATTTTGAGAACTTTTATTTCTGCACAAAAAACAACACCACGGTAGTTCTGCTGAAAATAGCATCAGTCCGGGTTAGTTCCATTAAAATAATACCAAAAGCATATAAAATTGTTGTAAACATGGCATGAATACTTCATAAATTATAGATACGTTGGAGACATATCATTGGACACTAGAACCGAGGCCAATACCTATAAATGACACCGTTAGCTTCCTCGGATGACATTGATCCATTGGTCGACTTCTTCTTTCCGACCAGGGTCGTGGGGACTACCGTATATTCATTTCCATATAGGTTTAGTTTCTTTAAGACCCCCGAGTAAGATCTTGTTATCTAACTCAGGGCTCGGGGGCTACTATGGTTACACGTCCATGGTGCACGTCCGCGGTGACATAAGTCCTCAGACAATTTTATCCGCTAAAGGTCTACCAGATATATCTAGTGGTAATAGCTTTTTGCATTGATGCAAATTCTGAAAAATAACCGAAGGTTACCTCAAAGCCTTGATAGAGGCCCTTGAAGGCCTCCCTTATACCGGCCTCTGTGGACCGGTAGCTTTGCAGCACCGTGCCTAGAAGGACGCGGTGCTCGACAATGATGGAGGATCCTATCACGGACGCCTCCATCTCTTCCATCCACCTCGCAGACGCCTGCTCTTACACAGGCCAGGACAGATGGGCCACCTTGGTTCTCCCCATCATAGAGGAGCGGCTGTCGTGGTAGGCTATCGGGGTGGCTCCGGGTCGATGGGGCCGAAGTTGTCATCTGCCCCAGTTTCTCCCCCTCCGTAGAGGTGGGGTTCTTCCCCAGCAGGTCCTTAGAGGCCTCTGCCTCGGCCATGGAGACATCGGTGCTGCCCCCCATGGTAGGCACGGGCGGGGCTTGCTAAGAGGTCGCCTCCCCTAGCCCATCATGGGAAAGAGGGGAGGGGTGACGCTCCTCCGATGTGATGGGTGAAGGAAATATGCCCTAGAGGCAATAATAAAGTTGTTATTTATATTTCCTTATATCACGATAAATGTTTATTATTCATGCTAGAATCGTATTAACAAGAAACTTGATACATGTGTGGATACGTAGACAAAACACAGTGTCTCTAGTAAGCCTCCACTAGACTAGCTCGTTAATCAAGGATAGTTAAGTTTCCTAGCCATAGACATGTGTTATCATGTGATGAACGGGATCACATCATTAGGAGAATGATGTGATGGACAAGACCCATCCGTTAGCTTAGCATAATGATCGTTAAGTTTTATTGCTATTGCTTTCTTCATGTCAAATACATATTCCTTCGACTATGAGATTATGCAACTCCTGAATACCGGAGGAATACCTTGTGTGCTATCAAACATCAGAATGTAACTGGGTGATTATAAAGATGCTCTACAGGTATCTCCGAAGGTGTTTGTGGGGTTGGCATAGATCAAGATTAGGATATGTCACTTCGAGTATCAGAGAGGTATCTCTGGGCCCTCTCAGTAATGCACATCATTATAAGCCTTGCAAGCAATGTGAATAATGAGTTAGTTGCGGGATGATGCATTAAGGAACGAGTAAAGAGACTTTTCGGTAACAAGATTGAACTAGGTATGAAGTTACCGTCGATCGAATCGCGGGCAAGTAACATACCGATGACAAAGGGAATAACATATGTTGTCATTACGGTATGACCGATAAAGATCTTCATAGAATATGTAGGAACCAATATGAGCATCTAGGTTCCGCTGTTGGTTATGGACCGGAGAGGTGTCTCGGTCATGTCTACATAGTTCTCGAACCCGTAGGGTCCGCACGTTTAACGTTCGATGATGATTTTGTATTATATGAGTTATGTGATTTGGTGACCGAATGTTGATCGGAGTCCCGAATGAGATCACGAACATGACGAGCAGTCTCGAAATGGTCGAGAGGTAAAGATTCATATATAGGACGATAGTATTCAGACACCGGAAGTGTTCCGGGGGTATCAGGTATGTATCGGGTCAGCGGAAGGGGTTCCGGGCAACCCCCCACAAACTATATGGGCCTAATGGGCCAAAAGAGGGACAGGCCAGCCCCTAAGGGGTTGGTGCGCCCCCTATAGGTCGAATAGGAGAAGGAAAGGAAGGGGAGAGAGAAGGAAAGGGGAGGATTCGGCCTTCCCCTCTCTTTCCTTCCCCCTCCGATGTATATGGAAGGGGGAGGCCGACTTGGAGGAGGCGCCCAAGTAGGATCCCTCCTACTTGGGGCGCCCCTTGCAGCCCCTCTCCCTCTCCCACCTATATATATGTGGGGGGCACTGCTAGAACACACAGTATTGATTCCTAGCCGTGTCCGACACCCCCCTCCGCAGTTTACGCCTCCGGTCATATTGTCGTAGTGCTTAGGCGAAGACCTGCGCGGATCACTTCACCATCACCTCACCATGCCATCGTGCTAACGAAACTCTCCCTCGACATTTTGCTGGATCAAGAGTTTAGGGACGTCATCGAGCTGAACGTGTGTAGAACTCGGAGGTGTCGTACGTTCGGTGCTTGATGAGTCGGAATGAGAAGAAGTTTGACTACATCAACCACGTTGTCAAATGCTTACGATTTTGGTCTACGAGGGTACATGGACACACTCTCCCCCTCTCGTTGCTATGCATCTCCTAGATAGATCTTGCATGAGCATAGGAATTTTTTTGAAATTGCATGCTACGTTCCCCAACAGTGGCATCCGAGCCAGGTCTATGTGTAGATGATATGCACGAGTAGAACACAAAGAGTTGTGGTGGTGATCATCATACTGCTTACCACCTATGCCTTATTTTGATTCTATGGTATTGTTGGATGAAGCGACCCGGACCAACCTTACATGACCACGTTCATGAGACCGGTTCCACCGACAGACATGCACTAGTTTTGCATAAAGGTGGCTGGCGGGTGTCTGTTTCTCCAACTTTAGTTGAATCAAATTTGACTGCGGCCGGTCCTTATTGAAGGTTAAAATAGCAAATTTGATAAATCACCGTTGTGGTTTTGATGCGTAGGTAAGAATGGTTCTTTCCAGAAGCCCGTAGCAACCACGTAAAACTTACAACAACAAAGTAGAGGACATCTAACTTGTTTTTGTAGGGCATGTTGTGATGTGATATGGTCTAGACATGATGTGATATACGTTATTGTATGAGATGATCATGTTTTGTAAAAGTTATCGGCAACTAGAAGGAGCCTTATGGTTGTCGCTTTATTGTATGAAATGCAAACGCCATGTAATTGCTTTACTTTATCACTATGCATTTGCGATAGTTGTAGAAGCAATAGTTTGCGAGACGACCATGTCGCTACGATGGAGATCAAGGTGTCAAGCCGGTGACGATGTAGATCATGACGGTGTTTTGGATATGGAGATCAAAGGCACAAGATGATGATGGCCATATCATGTCACATATTTTGATTGCATGTGATGTTTATCTTTATGCATCTTATTTTCCTTAGTACGACAGTAGCATTATAAGATGATCCCAAACTAAAATTTCAAGGTATAAGTGTTCTCCCTGAGTATGCACCATTGCGAGAGTTCGTCGTGCTGAGACACCATGTGATGATCGAGTGTGATAAGCTCTACATTCACATACAACGGGTGCAAGACAGTTTTGCACATGTGGAATACTCGAGATAAACTTGACGAGCCTAGCATGTACATACATGGCCTCGGAACACTGGAGACCAAAAGGTCGAATGTGAATCATATAGTATATATGATCAACATAGAGATGTTCACCATTGAAAACTACTCCATCTCACGTGATGATCGGACATGGTTTAGTTGATATGGATCGCGTGATCATTTAGATGACTCGAGGGATGTCTATCTTAGTGGGAGTTCTTAAGTAATATGATTAATTGAACTTAATTTATCATGAACTTAGTCCTGATAGTTTTTGTATATCTATGTTGTAGATCAATGGCCCGTGCTACCGTTCCCTTGAATTTTAATGCGTTCCTAGAGAAAGCTAAGTTGAAAGATGATGGTAGCAACTACATGGACTAGGTCCGTAACTTGAGGATTATCCTCATTGCTGCATAGAAAAATTATGTCCTTGATGCACCGCTAGGTGACAAGCCCCCTCCCGCTAATGTAGACACTTTGAACATCTGGCAGACGCGGTCTGATGACTACTCTATAGTTCAGTGTGCCATGCTCTACGGCTTAGAATCGGGACTTCAAAGACGTTTTGAGCGTCATGGACCATATGAGATGTTCCAGGAATTGAAGTTAATATTTCAAGCAAATGCCCGAGTTGAGAGATATGAAGTCTCCAACAAGTTCTATAGCTGCAATATGGAGGAGAATAGTTCTGTCAGTGGACACATACTCAGAATGTCTGGGTATCATAACCACTTGACTCAGCTGGGAGTTAATATTCTGGATGATAGTGTTCTTGATAGAGTTCTTCAATCACTGCTACCAAGCTACAAAGGCTTCATGATGAACTATAATATGCAAGGGATGGATAAGACAATTTCCGAGCTCTTCGCTATGCTGAGAGCTATGGAGGGAGAAATCAAGAAACAACATCAAGTGTTGATGGTTAACAAAACCACTAGTTTCAAGAAAAAGGGCAAGGGAAAGAAGGGGAACTTCAAGAAGAATGGCAAGCAAGTTGTCACTCCTGGGAAGAAGCCTAAGTCTAGACCCAAGCCTGAAACCGGGTGCTTCTGCTACAAAGGGACTGGTCACTGGAAGCGGAACTGCCCCAAGTATTTGGCGGATAAGAAAGATGGCAAAGTGAACAATTGTATATTTGATATACATGTTATTGATGTGTACCTTACTAATGCTCATAGTAGCGCCTGGGTATTTGATATTGGTTCTGTTGCTCATATTTGCAACTCGAAACAAGGGCTACGGATTAAAGGAAGATTGGCTAAGGACGAGGTGACGATGCGCGTCGGAAATGGTTCCAAGGTCGATGTGATCGCCGTCGGCATGCTACCTCTACATATACCTTCGGGGTTAGTTTTAGACCTGAATAATTGTTGTTTGGAGCCATCGTTGAGCATGAACATTATATCTGGATCTTGTTTGATGCGAGACAGTTATTCATTTAAATCAAAGAATAATGGTTGTTCTATTTATATGAGTAATATCTTTTATGGTCATGCACCCTTGAAGAGTGGTACATTTTTGTTGAATCTCGATCGTGGTGATACACATATTCATAATATTGATGCCAAAAGATGCAAAGTTGATAATGATAGTGCAACATATTTGTGGCACTGTCATTTAGTTCATATTGGTGTAAAGCGCATGAAGAAACTCCATGCAGATGGACTTTTGGAATCACTTGATTATGAATCATTTGATGCTTGCGAACCATGCCTCATGGGCAAGATGACTAAGACTCCATTCTCCGGAACAATGGAGCGAGCCACTGACTTATTGGAAATAATACATACAGATGAATGCGGTCCGATGAGTGTTGAGGCTCGCGGCGGGTATCGTTATTTTTTGACATTCACAGATGATTTGAGAAGATATGAGTATATCTACTTAATGAAACACAAGTCTGAAACATTTGAAAAGCTCAAAGAATTTCAGAGTGAAGTAGAGAATCATCGTAACAAGAAAATAAAGTTTCTACGATCTGATCACGGAGGTGAATATTTGAGTTATGAGTTTGGCCTTCATTTAAAGCAATGCGGAATAGTTTCACAACTCACGCCACCTGGAACAGCATAGCGTAATGGTGTGTCCGAACGTCGTAACCACACTTTATTAGATATGGTGTGATCTATGATGCCTCTTACCGATTTACCGCTATCATTTTGGGGTTATGCGTTAGAGACAGCTGCACTCACTTTAAATAGGGCACCATCTAAATCCGTTGAGATGACACCGTATGAACTATGGTTTGGCAAGAAACCTAAGCTGCCATTTCTTAAAGTTTGGGTTGCAATGCTTATGTGCAAAAGCTTCAGCCTGATAAGCTCGAACCCAAATCGGAGAAGTGCATCTTCATAGGATACCCAAAAGAAACTGTTGGGTACAACTTCTATCACAGATCCAAAGGCAAGATCTTTGTTGCTAAGAATGGATCCTTTCTAGAGAAGGAGTTTCTCTCGAAAGAAGTGAATGGGAGGAAAGTAGAACTTGATGAGGTAATTGTACCTTCTCTCGAATTGGAAAGTAGCTCATCACAGAAATCAGTTCCAGTGATGCCTACACCAACTAGAGAGGAAGCTAATGATAATGATCATGAAACTTCAGATCAAGTTACTACCGAACCTCGTAGGTCAACCAGAGCATGTTCCACACCTGAGTGTACGGTAGTGATTGTCGGTGTCAAAACCGGCGGATCTCGGGTAGGGGGTCCTGAGCTGTGCGTCTAGGATCGATGGTAACAGGAGGCAGGGGACACAATGTTTACCCAGGTTCGGGCCCTCTTGATGGAGGTAATACCCTACGTCCTGCTTGATTGATATTGATGATATGAGTATTACAAGAGTTGATCTACCATGAGATCGTACAGGCTAAAACACTAGAAGCTAGCCTATGGTATGATTGTTGTATATTATCTATCGACTAGCCTGGCCTCAGTTTATATAATGCACCAGAGGCCTAGGATAACAAGAGTCCTAGCCGAATACGCCGGTGGGGAGGAGTCCTTGTCTTGATCACCAAGTCTTGTGGAATCTTCCATGTATGCGGCAGCTGTCCGAACTGGCCCATAAGTATACGGCCATGGGGGTCCTCGACCCAATCTAACAGATCGGGAGATGACGTGTTGAGTACCCCCTAGTCCAGGACACCGTCAGTAGCCCCCTGAACCGGTCTTCAAGTTAGGGACGCTCCTCGATTCTTCCAAACTATTCTTCATCTTCGGTTGTCGGTCTTGAAAACTGGTTCAACAATCTTCTCATCTTCGATCTTGAGGATCGCCGAAATGCATTCGATGAGTTTATACGTCGGGTATACGAGGAGCCCCTTTAAGTTTCTGGCTTTTATCAATGCCTTGTTATTTTTATGCCACACCTCGGGTTTGAAGTTGTTCCCAGGAGGCAGTGTCCTCTTCTGTCTGAGCTCCAACGCCGGACTGCATTCGAGGTATCTTTTGCAGATGAGCACCAACGCCAGACCGCTTCCGAGCTCCAACGCCGGAATGTATCCGAGCTCCAACGCCGGACTGTATCCAAGCTCCAACGCCGGACTATGTCCAAGCT
Organism: Triticum dicoccoides; assembly: GCF_002162155.2. Taxonomy (NCBI): domain Eukaryota; kingdom Viridiplantae; phylum Streptophyta; class Magnoliopsida; order Poales; family Poaceae; genus Triticum; species Triticum dicoccoides. The sequence continues at coordinate 406,759,090 of NC_041382.1, read as the reverse complement.
CCAACGCTGGACTATGTCCAAGCTCCAACGATGGAGTGTCATAAATCACCTTGGTTCAAAAAAGTTGAAGGAGTTTAGCCGAGCTTAATGCCGGAAATGCCCTCTATGGAGCCAGCCACTAGCGCCTGAGCTTTATGCCGGACTACTTCCGAGGTGGTGCACCACCCCGACTGTGGGCCGGTTTTTTGTCAATATTTTTGATTGGTGCAATTTATTCTCTACCGAGATATATAGCCAGTAGCCCTCAAGGTGTGTATCAGTCTAAAACCCGAGATGCATCTGAAGGATGACGTAAGACTGCTGATCCCAGTAGCCGCCGAGACTCAGGTTGATTTGCAAAAATCGGCCTAAGGATCAAGTCCTAGCTCGGCAGAATACTTCGGGACACAAAAAGTGGCATGCTCAGTCCTCGAGACTCAGGTTGGGTGCGGCCGACCAACCTGGGGATCAAAATCTCCTCGGAAACTGTATTGCACTTAAAATTTTATGCATTGGACAGGCAATGCAGTAGCCCCCGAGACACTGGTCGGGTGCCAACACCAGATTAGGGGATCGATGTGCCCCCTTAATATTTGTAAATAATAAGCCCGAAGCCCAGTAGCCTCCGAGCCTTAATGCGGGCACGGGTGGCCGAATTAAGGATCGATATCCATAGTAAAATCACAAATTATGTGTAATGACTCTATGTATCCAAGTACTTTACGTCATTAATGCTCGGATCCGCATTGTACAAAACTTTGTTGACCAACCATCGGCTTCAACCTCCTCGGCCAATAGCCGAGGAGTGTTTGTCCTACTTTATAAAGCCTTTATGTGTAACACCCCGGATATGATTTACCCAATATGTACTCCAACTCTTGTCGTTTCCGGCCTTAAGTTATTTTATTTTTCTCGGGTTCGGGTCTTTGTCTCCGTGTGTTGTTGTCGTTGTCATGCATCTCATATCATGTCATCATATGCATTGCATTTGCATACGTGTTCATCTCATGCATTCGAGCATTTTCCCCGTTGTTCGTTTTGCATTCCGGCGCTTCATTCTCCTCCGGTGGTCATTTCTACCTTTCTTTCATGTGTGGGGATTAAACATTTCCGGATTGGACCGAGACTTGCCAAGCGGCCTTGGTTTACTACCGGTAGACCACCTGTCAAGTTTCGTACCATTTGGACTTCGTTTGATGCTCGAACGGTTAACCGAGGGACCGAAAAGGCCTCGTGTATGTTGCATCCCAACACCCCTACAAGTTGGTCCAAAACCCACCAAAACCCTCTCCATCATCTAGAGCGTTTGATCACGATCGCGTGGCCGAAAACCGCACCTCATTTGGACTCTCCTAGCTCCCTCTATGTCTATACATATAACCCCCTCCTCAAATCCCGGGTCTCTTCTCCCCATAACCCTAAGATTCCTCGCGCCGCCGCCGGACATGTCCGCCTCTGCGCCGGACACCACCCCGCGCCAATAGACGAGCGCCACGTGGCAGCTCCTGCCCTCGCCGCCGCCGAAGCCCGCCGGGCCCAAGGCCGACCCTCTCCGCCCCGCGCCCGGGCCCCGCCTCCTCCTCCCGAGCGCCTCGCCGCGCCGCCCCTTTGCCTCGTCGTCTGGCCGCCGTGCCGCCGTGGTCGCCATCACCGCTCGGCGCCG
>NC_041382.1:406717366-406757072 GCF_002162155.2 Triticum dicoccoides | reverse complement strand
TCTGGCGATCGTGCCGCGCCGGCGCCGCCTCCTCCACGTCGACGAGTCCCTGGGCCGGACCTCCCCTCCGGCCGCCGTCCGCAGCTACTCCGGCGAACTCCCCTACTGTTCCGGCGACCTCGGTTCCCGTGCATGAACTGGATCCAGATCTGGATCTGAGGTTGGCCTAATCTCGCCCGAAACCCTAACTTTTTGCGTTTTTCATCATGCTATAACTCCGCATCCGTAGCTCCGTTTTGGGCATATAGCATATCAAAATGTTCGCCTCAGAGAGAACATCATTTCATCTCATTGCATCATTTTCATTTGAGTTCACCTTGATGCCCGAAATGCTGTTAGAAGAATGCTATTTGAGATAATTGTCAGATCTGCTGCTCCAATTAGATATTTGTCATTTTTGCCATGATTATTGTGTGCATGATATGCCCCTGAGCTCTACATATGTTTTGTTATGTGCTTTGTCATCTTTCCAGTGGTGCCATCCATGTATTTTTGTGATGTGTGTGGTGACTAGCACAAGCTTGCAAAGTGGAGCATTCGTTAATGCTGATTTCAGGGACTTGGCATTTCCACTAAGTCCTTGAGCTATTTATCTCATATTGCCATATGTTCATGTTGTTTCCTAGTGATCCGTGCCTCTTTTGAGGATGATTAGTAAGGATGTTTTGTTAGTCTTGTAGTGCTCTATCCATCCATGTCTTTGTTTGCAATTATGGAGCACCCTAGCTTGAGTCAATCGAGCTCTACTTTTGTCATTTCGTGAATCTGGGCAGATTGTCTACTTGTTAGCAATTTTGCCGAGGATGTTGTAGTTGATCCGTGGATGCTATGTTATCGTTCTTGCCATGTCTAGCTTGTATTTTGTGTATTCTTGATGGGTGTATGCTTAGTTTGTCATGACATGCTCTGTATTGAGTACATCGAGTTCGTAAACATGCCTACTTGATATCTGTTTTCAGCATGCTCCAGTTTTCACTAAGTCTGTGATCTGATTATGTTTTTGCCATGTTCACATGCTTGCAAATGTATTTTCTTATCCCTTTTGGCTCAAGGTCACTAAGGGACTTTTGTTAAGATCTTTGAGTAGCTCCATGCCATGCTTTACTTTGCCATGTTCAGGTCCTGTAGCATATAGTTTTCATGCTCCAAAGAGTGATATCTGATCTGAAATTCCAGACAAGTGTTAATTTCACTAAGTCTGAGATCTGTTTGCCAAATGCACTTTTGCCATGCTTGTTTGAACCTGTTAATGGATGAATTGGCCGTAGCTCAGTGCTAGTCTTTTGTTAAGCATCATGAATGGATCCCTGCCATGTATTTTGATGCCATGTTTGGGTGCTGTAGCATGTTTATCTTGTTGCATCTAGTTGGCTACTTGCTGTAAATCGCAGAACGTGGTCATTTTTGAATTGCTTGCCATTTCCAAACCGTAACTCCGATTCCGGCGTTCTTTTTATCGTTTTCAAGCGATTTCATCTCATATTTCTAGTGGCACACTTGGATTTCCAAGTTGAGGCCAGGTTCGTTCTTTCCTTGTCAAATCTTGCATATGCATCACATATTGCATCCCGCATAGCATACCATCTTTACATCATGTTGTTTGAGTTTGCACATGGTTGATTGTGTCCTTGTTGCTTGTTTGTCTTGTTTGGGTAGAGCCGGGAGACGAGTTCGCTAAAGAGGAGCCCGTTGAGTTTGCTTTCGAGGATCCAGTCAACTCTGACAACTTTGCAGGCAAGATGATCATACCTTCGAAATCACTACTATCTTTGTTTTGCTAGATGCTCGCTCTTTTGCTATGCCTATGCTACGATGCCTACCACTTACTTATTTGCCTCCCAAATTGCCATGTCAAACCTCTAACCCACCATGTCCTAGCAAACCGTTGATTGGCTATGTTACCGCTTTGCTCAGCCCCTCTTATAGCGTTGCTAGTTGCAGGTGAAGATTGGAGACCGTTCCTTGTTGGAACATTATTTACTTGTTGGGATATCATTATATTGCCTTGTTATCTTAATGCATCTATATACTTGGTGAAGGGTGGAAGGCTCGGCCTCTCGCCTAGTGTTTTGTTCCACTCTTGCCGCCCTAGTTTCCGTCATATCGGTGTTATGTTCCCGGATTTTGCGTTCCTTACGCGGTTGGGTTATGATGGGAACCCCTTGATAGTTCTCCTTGATTAAAGCTTTTCCAGAAATGCCCAACCTTGGTTTTACCATTTTCCACCTAGCCTCTTTTTCCCTTGGGTTTCCGGAGCCCGAGGGTCATCTTATTTTAAACCCCCCGGGCCAGTACTCCTCTGAGTGTTGGTCCACTTGTCAGCTGCCGGTGGCCACCAGGGGCAACTCTGGGCTGGCCTACCCGTACCTAGAACAATCTGAGTGTGCCCTGAGAACGAGATATGTGCAGCTCCTATCGGGATTTGTCGGCACATTCGGGCGGTGTTGCTGGATTGGTTTTGACTTGTCGAAGTGTCTTGATGAACCGGGATACCGAGTCTGATCGGAATGTCTCGGGAGGAGGTCTATTCCTTCGTTGACCGTGAGAGCTTGTGATGGGCTAAGTTGGGACTCCCCTGCAGGGATTTGAACTTTCTAAAGCCGTGCCCGCGGTTATGGGCAGATGGGAATTTGTTAATGTCCGGTTGTAGATAACTTGAACCTTAATTTAATTAAAATGAATCAACTGTGTGAGTTACCGTGATGGTCTCTTCTCGGCGGAGTCTGGGAAGTGAACACGGTGTTGGAGTAATGCTTGCCACAGGATGCCCTCTAGTTACTCGATCATGCTTTGCCTCCTCTTCTCGCTCTCTTTTGCGAACAGGATAGCCACCATACATGCTAGTCGCTTGCTGCAGCTCCACATATTTTTCCTTTGCCTTACCTATAAGCTTGAATAGTCGTGATCGCGAGGGTGCGAGATTTCTGAGTCCCTGTGGCTCACAGATTACTTCCAAACCAAATGCAGGGCCTGATGATTCCGTTCCAGATGACGCGCTTGAGCTCAAGTGGGAGTTCGACGAGGACTCACGCCGATACTACGTGTCTTTCCCTGATGATCAGTAGTGGTGCCCAGTTGGGGTGATCGGGACCGTGTCGCTTGTTGGGTTTATCTTTTATTTTGGCGCCGTAGTCGGGCCATAAGTGTTTGAATGTTGTAATGCTATTTATGTACTTGATTGACGTGGCGAGTGTAAGCCAACTATGTTTCTCCCTTTTTTATCTATATTACATGGGATGTTGTGAAGATTTTCTAACTTGCGACATTGCTTTCAATGTGGTTATGTCTCTAAGTCGTGCCTCGACACGTGGGAGCTATAGCCGCATCGAGGGCGTTACATTATGAGGGCAAAGATTTACGACAAACAAGGCAAACTGGCCATACGATTTTATAAACAAAGGTACGCAGAGAGATATGTTATATTAATGTTTAACATAAGAAATGTCTTCCAAAGAAAATAGTCCCGCTAGCGGTTCCTTTCTTTGGGTTGTCATGCTAAGCATGATCATGAAACCTCAGCTCTAATGTAAGAGCAAAATATTGAGGATTTAGTTTGGAAGGCCAGTTACTAGCCCCCGGTAGTGTTCGGCGACAGTCGAGGTCAAGCCGTAAACACTTTGGCCAATGTTATGAATGGCCCATCATATAACACAGTCATCGGATCGCTGACCAGTTTATGCTTATTGTGACAGTCAATTTTTGGCTTTCTCCACTGAGGTGCTTAACAATGTGAGCTGGAAGCACAATCGCAGTGGTTCTCCCTTTGCACACCTAGCCGAACAAAGCAGAGCGTAGGAGGCAAGCGTAGGAGCCGGGCAACCCAACTATTGACCGAAGACACAATTCGAAACCGATGCATATATAGCAATATCCGAGAATGTTTTTGCCGAATCTCTAAAGGTGTCCGGCGTTGCACTGCAAGACTTGTGCTGAAAACACACAAATAGTTTAAAAGTGCCAAGAGCTTGGAAAACCAAAAAACGTCAGTAAAAACATGACGTCTGAACAAGATCAAGTGTTCGGTGCCAATCCGAAAATTGGTCTTAAAAAAAGAGTGCTTCTGTCGTGCTTTAACATGACACATCCTATCTCAAGACTCCAAGCGGGTCAGCCTACGGCTTCAACCTCCTATCCCGAAGGCGGAGTACTTCTCATTAGGCCAGTATAGCAAACTAAACTCTAGCGGCTTTGAGAGAGAAATTAGGCTCCCTGACTAGTGACCACACACTCGTGTCGAAAAAAGGAGTGATGAATAATAATAGTAATAAAAACTTTGCAACAACTAAGAAGAAGAACACTTATTATAAAATGGCTCGTATAAATTTAAGAGCTGCCAAGTGACTTGGGTAAAAGAATTTTATGTATAATGATTATATGTACCAAAGTACTAATATCATATCTTTGTTCACCCGAACTTTAAACGCGTCTTAACCGACTGTCGGCTTCTCCCTCTTCGGCCAAGGACCAAAAAGTGTTATGTACTCCACCTGTCAAGAATATCGACAGTGTTTCTGATAACCAGGCAACCGGGCCATAAGGCTGTAACAGACAAAGCACGCTCAGGGAACTTATGCTATATTATAGACGAAGTGTAAGAAGCATCTTCGAAGAAAATAGTACCCCCACCGATACCTTTCTTCAGTGCTCATTATTACTATGAGACTTGTGCAATAGATTTTTTGTACTCATGAGTTCCGTTGTGTGCCGACCATGATTGAAAACAATAAGAGCGCTAGCTTTCGGCTTCACCTAGTCTGAGGTCAGAGCTTGGATGACCCGGTCGTGACAATCGCAGAGGTGCTCCCTTTACTCCCTAGCCGAACAATCGGGAACGTAGGGGTAAGCACAGGAGCCAACCAACCCAGCTTGCAAATCGCTTAAGTCAATATGGTGCATATTGTGGCGTAATACACGAACAAGGAACGAAGCCGTACAAGTATAATCATATGCAAGAGGAAAATGCTTCATGAAGGAAGCCCCCAAGTGAACTGGGTATTTGAATTTATGTGTCACAAACAAGGTTATGACAAGTAATTTTTTTCACAAACAACTTTTTGCCAAAAAGGTGTAATGCTAGGTCAAACCGAACACAAGTTAAAAATTTAAAACTTTGAGCATGAAGGCAACTTAGCTGGTTAATGTGTTCGGCATTGATGACACGGTCCGAGCTTGATGCGGGACAAGGTTCCATCCCCCAAGCCGGTCCCGAGGTGGCGGAGCAAAGAGCTCGGCACTCCGAAATGGTGACATAGCACGGTCAATGCGGGCCGGCAGAGTGATGCCGAAGTCCCTGGCATGGGGTAATGAAGTGTTGACGAAGCCCCCCATCCAACCGAGGTGGCGTGGTATGTAAGTATGCCGAGTTGACGATACTGCCCAATTCGGATCATTTTCCTGTGCACAAAAAATGGTGCAAACCGGAGATAATAGTAATAATAATAATTAAAAAAAATCATTGCATAATGAATAATTTATGCAAAGTGAGTAATAAAAGAAATATGGCCCGGCGCTGAAGTCAAGGCGGGGGCATCGGCGTGATGCGGTAAAGGTGTGGCAAAGCCTGAATTCACAGGTCGGTCTGAGTTCCGGATGCGGCGTTCGTCGGACTATGTACGGAAACTGACCGAACCACCACGCGATTGTCGTTAGTGCGGCCGTCATTCGATAGACCTGTGTACAAATGATGGAACAAACCAGAGTGATAATTTCTTGGGAAAAATAAACCCCAACAAGCAAAAAATACTAGGATTAATAGCACCTGGTTTATTTGTTGTAGCAATCCAAAGAGAGGTGATTCCGAAAATTGGGACTCGATCCGCACACCCATTACCTGATGGGCGATAAAGCGATGGCATGGTGATGCTAGCAAAGGTTGGCTCGCCGAGGCAAAGCCCTTGGTCCAGCTAACGTGACGGAGCTGGTCAGCTATTAACACCGAAGTCTCCGGAGTAGGTTGATGAAGAGATGGCAAAGCCCCCAGTCCAGCCGAGATGTCGAAGCCTCGATGTCAGCCGATGAGTCGAAGTAGGTCGGCGTGATGGACACCAGCTTGAAGAAGCAATAGTGCGGCCCTGCCGATGCAGGTCGTGACGTGGTCGATGCCAGCTTGATGAAGTGACCGTGCGGCGATGCCGGTATGCCCGCTCCGTGTAATCCGTGGGGCGCGATGTTGGTGATGATTTATCCTTCACGATGCCGGACTCTTATTCGGCTTGCCGAGATGATGATCCAAATAAGTTGAGCTCGGCTCAACAAAGTGACGACGTGTCTAGCGCAGGTCGGCAGCCTTGGAGCAATATTGCCGGACTGGTTTGACACCAGCATGATGATGAAGATGACCTCAGGGGAGGCTTAAAAATTTATGGGCATGTGTTTAAAAACAACACACAATACCCTAGAAGAGAATTCCTCTAAAAAGGTTGTCCAATATCACGTTCATAAAGAAATATGAATTCAGGTCGGATCCGTATTCGCGCAGAAAACAGATCCGAAAATTGGTCCACTCATCGGAAGATTCCCGAAGTTTGAACCGTCGGATCGAGCAGAAATTTGGAGGGGTGGTAGATATGGGAATTCGCAGTATATGAACGGTTGGATCTTCCAAAGGACCTCCGAGCTGGGCTCTGGAGACCACGCCCTAAACTCGTCCAAATTCACGTCCAGATTTGACAGGGCTCCGGTATATCGTAGATTGTCAGAGATTCCTCCATCGGAACTCGACGAAATTTTGCATGGTTGTTGTAGACGTAATTTCACACTATTTCACCGAAGCAATCGTCAAACCGACGCTCGAAGAGGTGGTGACGGCGAATACAAGTTTGTTGTCCATAAAAACAGCACGACCGCCCGAGGGTAATGTTGACGTTGAGCCATCGAGCTCCATGGATGACTCCTCTATGATCATGATAGAGATCGGAGTTGATGTTGAAGAAGGACCCCGTCTGAACATGATGATCGGAGATGGAGCACAATCCTCGGTCGAGCCAAGGTGACCAGTCGAGCCGACGACAAAGATGCCGGCGTCGCAGTTGACCTGCGGGCGAGCCATTGATCCTTTTGTCGATCACACAGCGGAACTCTCAATGAAAGCACCAATGTCGGTGTCAAAACCGGCGGATCTCGGGTAGGGGGTCCCGAACTGTGCGTCTAGGATCGATGATAACAGGAGGCATGGGACATAATGTTTACCCAGGTTCGGGCCCTCTTGATGGAGGTAATACCCTACGTCCTGCTTGATTGATATTGATGATATAAGTATTACAAGAGTTGATCTACCACGAGATCGTAGAGGCTAAAACCCTAGAAGCTAGCCTATGGTATGATTGTTGTATATTATCTATCGACTAGCCTGGCCTTGGTTTATATGATGCACCAGAGGCCTAGGATAACAAGAGTCCTAGCTGAATACGCCGGTGGGGAGGAGTCCTTGTCTTGATCACCAAGTCTTGTGGAATCTTCCATGTATGCGACAGATGTCCGAACTGGCCCATGAGTATACGGCCATGGGGGCCCTCGGCCCAATCTAACAGATTGGGAGATGACGTGTTGAGTACCCCCTAGTCCAGGACACCGTCAGTAATCCTGTTCTGGAAGTCATGTTGCTAGAGCATGACGAACCTACTAACTATGAGGAAGCGATGATGAGCCCAGATTCCGATAAATGGCTTGAGGCTATAAAATCTGAGATATGATCCATGTACGAGAATAAAGTGTGGACTTTGGTTGACTTACCCGATGATCGGCAAGCCATAGAGAATAAATGGATCTTCAAGAAGAAGGCTGACGCTGATGGTAATGTTACTGTCTACAAAGCTCGACTTGTTGTGAAAGGTTTTCGACAAGTTCAAGGAGTTGACTATGATGAGACTTTCTCACCCTAGCGATGCTTAAGTCTGTCTGAATCATGTTAGCAATTGCCGAATTTTATGATTATGAAATCTGGCAAATGGGAGTCAAAACTGCATTCCTTAATGGATTTATCAAAGAAGAGTTGTATATGATTCAACCAGAAGGTTTTGTCGATCCTAAAGGTGCTAATAAAGTGTGCAATCTCCAGCGATCCATTTATGGACTGGTGCAAGCATCTCGGAGTTGGAATATATGCTTTGATAGTGTGATCAAAGCATATGGTTTATACAGACTTTTGGAGAAGCCTGTACTTACAAGAAAGTGAGTGGGAGCTCTGTAGCATTTCTAATATTATATGTGGATGATGTGTTGTTGATTGGAAATGATATAGAATTTCTGGACAGCATAAAAGGATACTTGACTAAGAGTTTTTCAATGAAAGACCTCGGAGAAGCTACTTGTATATTGGGCATCAGGATCTATAAAGATAGATCAAGACGCTTAATTGGACTTTCACAAAGCACATACCTTGATAAAGTTTTGAAGAAGTTCAAAATGGATCAGTCAAAGAAAGGGTTCTTGCCTGTGTTACAAGGTGTGAATTTGAGTCAGACTCAATGCACGACCACTGCAGAAGATAGAGAGAAAATGAAAGGCATTCCCTATGCCTCAGCCGTAGGATCTATCATGTATGCTATGCTGTGTACCAAACCTGATGTGTGCCTTGCTATAAGTCTAGCGGGGAGGTTGAAAGGATCGAGATGGACCTAGAGGGGGTGAATAGGTACAATTACAAATTTTAATTATTACTTGGCAATTTTAGGCAATAATGCGGAATATGAAAGTGAGCCTAACAATTGCAAGTAAGATGTTAAGAGCTAAGCAAGATAAACAAGTAACCCAAGTATGTGAGTAAACAAGCACAATAAGATATACTTAAGTGCTAAGAGACAAGTAACCATAAGTGGAGAGTTAGGGTTAGGAATAACCGCAACTTCGGGAGACGAGGATGTATGCCGATGTTCACTTCCTTGGAGGGAAGCTACGTCACCGTTAGAGAGGTGGATGTTACCACAAAGGCACACCAACGCCACGAAGGCTCACCCTATTCTCCCTTTGAGACAACACCATGGAGGTGTTTCTCAACCACTAGTGGTAGACCTTGGGGTGATCTCTAAACCCTCACAAACTTTTCCGGGGTAATCACAATGTTCGATTCCTCTCCGAAAGACTCATACCGCCTAGGAGTCTCCAACCTCCAAGAGTAACAAGAACGTTTGGAAATGCTCAAGAACTTGCTCAAATCATGAATTCCTTTGGTGAGAAGACGGGGAAGGAGTGGATCTATCACTTGATTGGAGAACTTCTCTCAAATGTTCCCAAATCCCTTGGGGATCTAGGATTTAGTGTAGGGAGTCAAGAGAGGGAGTGAGATGTGTTGCTAGTAAGCTCAAAGTGAATGGTCAACCTTATCCCGCGGGAGGGAGGGGGCTATATATAGTGATAGTATAAAACTGACCGTTGAGCCACACAGTGTACTGGAGCTGTCGGACGCCTGGTGAGTATCGGACGTCCGGTGAGTACCGGACGTCCGATGACTCAGATTAGACCGGACGTCCGGTCGGGCCGCCGGTCATCTGGTCGCTGGAAGGCCTACCAGGCCACAAAAAGACATGAGGCACACAGCCAGCGGACGTCCGGAAGATGCCGGTCGTCAGGTGACCGGACGTCCAGAGAGGTCGGAGATCCGCTAATAAACATTCTGTTGGGGCAGTACCGGATATCCGGAGAAGGATGGTCGTTCGGTGACCGGTCGCCCGGTAAGACCGGATTTCCGCTATTTTATTTTCTGTGTAGATGCACCGGACATCCGGGAAGAGCCGGATGCCCGGTCGGCTGTGAGAGATCGAACATCCGTAGAATTTTGGACGTCCGGTGATAGCTGAACCCACTAGCTTAGAACCACACCAGTTTTTCTGCACAAGGTAGATGAAGAATTAGAGATGAAAGCAAGATGATGTGAGAGGGTACTTTGTGGGTTTTGAGCAAGTTCTTTCATGAAATCCGATGATCCCCTCTTAATAGTGCGGGATCCCTATACTCAAGAACAAACCAGAAAAGAGCCGAAGCTTTTGTCTTTGTCTTATATCTCCGCTCTTGAGTGATATATATATTTATGTCTGTAGTCATGATCCACACACGACCCTTGAGACATAATCCTGAGATATACTTGATAAACATGATTAGTCCCAGTATGCATGTTGTCATCAACATCAAAATACGATTAAGGGCATGATTGCACTTTTAGAGGTACCAAACTAATCCAGGAGTGGATCACTGGACAGCGGTCAAGAACATCCTGAAGTACCTGAAAAGGACTAAGGATATGTTTCTCGTTTATGGAGGTGACAAAGGGCTCGTCGTAAATAGTTTGCTAGCTTTGACAATGATCCAGATGACTCTAAGTCACAAACCGGATACATATTTATATTGAATGGTGGAGCTGTCAGTTGGTGCAGTTCCAAGCAAAGCATCATGGCGGGATCTATGTGTGAAGCGGAGTACATAGCTACTTCGGAAGCAACGAATGAATGAGTCTGGATGAAGGAGTTCATATCCGATCTAGGTGTAATACCTAGTGCATCGGGTCCAATGAAAATCTTTTGTGACAATATTGGAGCAATTGCCTTGGCGAAGGAATCCAGATTTCACAAGAGAACCAAACACATCAAGAGACGCTTCAACTCTGTCTGTGATCAAGTCAAGGAGGGATACATAGAGATTTGCAAAATACATATGATCTGAATGTGGCAGACCCGTTGACTAAGCCTCTTCCATGAGCAAAACATGATCAGCACCAAGACTCCATGGGTGCTAGAATCATTACAATGTAATCTAGATTATTGACTCTAGTGCAAGTGGGAGATTGAAGGAAATATGCCCTAGAGGCAATAATAAAGTTGTTATTTATATTTCCTTCTATCATGATAAATGTTTATTATTCATGCTAGAATTGTATTAACCGAAAACTTGATACATGTGTGGATACATAGACAAAACACAGTGTCCCTAGTAAATCTTATACTAGACTAGCTCGTTAATCAAAGATGGTTAAGTTTCCTAGCCATAGACATGTGTTGTCATTTGATGAACGGGGTCACATCATTAGGAGAATGATGTGATGGACAAGACCATCCATTAGATTAGCATAATGATCGTTAAGTTTTATTGCTATTGCCTTCTTCATGTCAAATACATATTCCTTCGACTATGAGTTTATGCAACTCCCGAATACCGGAGGAATACCTTGTGTGCTATCAAACGTCACAACGTAACTGGGTGATTATAAAGATGCCCTACAGGTATCTCTGAATGTGTTTGTTGGGTTGGCATAGATCAAGATTAGGATTTGTCACTCCGAGTATCGGAGAGGTATCTCTGCGCCCTCTCGGTAATGCACATCATGATAAGCCTTGCAAGCAATGTGACTAATGATTTAGTTGCGGGATGATGCATTACAGAACAAGTAAAGAGACTTGCCGGTAACAAGATTAAACTAGGTATGAAGATACCGACGATTGAATCTCGGGCAAGTAACATACCGATGACAAAGGGAATAACATGTGTTGTCATTACAGTACGACCGATAAATATCTTCGTAGAATATGTAGGAACCAATATGAGCATCCAGGTTCCGCCATTGGTTATTGACCGGAGAGGTGTTTTGGTCATTTCTACATAGTTCTCGAACCATAGGGTCCGCATGCTTAACGTTCGATGACGATTTTGTATTATATGAGTTATGTGATTTGGTGGCCGAATGTTCTTTGGAGTCCTGGATGAGATCACGGACATGACTAGGAGTCTTGAAATGGTCGAGAGGTAAATGTTCATATATATATATATGACGATAGTATTCGGACACCGAAAGTGTTTCGGGGGTACCGGGTACGTATCGGGTCACCGGAAGGGGTTCTGGGCAACCCCCGGCAAACTATATGGGCCTAATGGGCGTAAAGGGGGACAGACCGGCCCCTAAGGGGCTGGTCTGCCCCCTATAGGCCGAATAGGAGGAGAAGGAAAGGAAGGGGAGGGAGAAGGAAAGGGGAGGATTCGGCCTCCCCTTTCCTTCTCTCCCCCTCTCTTTTCCTTCCCCCTCCGATGTATATGGAAGGGGGGAGGCCGACTTGGAGGAGGCGCCCAAGTAGGATCCCTCCTCCTTGGGGCGCCCCTCTCCCACCTATATATATATTAACACACAACATTGATTCCTAGCCGTGTGTGGCGCCCCCTCCACAGTTTAAGCCTCCGATCATATTGTCGTAGTGCTTAGGCGAAGCCCTGTGCGGATCACTTCACCATCACCATCACCATGTCGTTGTGCTGACGAAACTCTCCCTCAAAACTTTGCTGAATCAAGAGTTCGAGGGATGTCATCGAGCTGAACGTGTGCAGAACTCGGAGGTGTCGTACGTTCGGTGCTTGATCGGTCGGAACGAGAAGAAGTTCGACTACATCATCCGCGTTGTCAAACGCTTCCGCTTTTGGTCTATGAGGATACGTGGACACACTCCCCCCCTCTCGTTGCTATGCATCTCCTAGATAGATCTTGCGTGAGCGTAGGAATTTTTTTGAAATTGCATGCTACGTTCCCCAACACTGGGTGGAGGTAGCCCACTCGACGACGATTTGTCACTGATGTGGGAGCGTTGTGGGCTGCGAAAAGATGAATAATCAAATAGATTTATAGAAATTAGGAACCAGCATGCATACGACGCATACAAGATTAAGGTGTACCTCCTTGGCGGCATCCTTAGCCAGTGCGGCTCGATGAGGCCGTCCTCCATTTCAAAGGAGATGATCTCGGCCGCAGCAGGGTCCTTGCGGGGTGCAGTGTCGACGACCTTCACAAGGTGACAGCGGGTTTGGGCGGTGTTGGCCTCCGTGGTGTCTTCAGACGCCGCCCTCTTTCTCTGCAGGGAAGAAGAGCCCTCCTCCCCTTCTTCTTTCTCTCTCTCTCTTTCCTCCTCGTCTGAGGAAAGAGCTCGGATGTTCTCGGACTTAGGGTCTGAGGGGTCTCGGATCCAAAGACCCTCCCTTTTCTTCTCCGGCTCCATAGCCTTGGCCGGAGCCTTTGGGGCGCCACGGCCAAAAGGGCTTGTAGCTCGGGGGTCTTGTTGTCTTTGGGTAGCGAAACAACACATTTGACGAGTGCCTTCATGGACGCCCACTTCTGAAAATGGAGGGGGAAGACTTAGGAAAATGCGGAATATGGAGTTATTATTTAACATACGAAATGATGGTTACCTCAGAGGGGCCACATGTGGCGCTGTAGCCTTGTCTGTCCCATCTTCAGGGAATTCGTTTTGGGACGGCTTGAAGAGAGCCGTCCACATCCCATCTATGTTGGTGCGGAAGAAGTTCCGCGGTGTTGCTATGTCCTCGGGCTTGTAGAGCCACATAGGGCTAGCCCGGAGCTAGAGTGAGAGGATGTATCGCTGCAGCATCACATCCACCACGTCTACTAGCTTGAATCTCTTCTTGAGGCCCCTGATCCTGTCTTGAAGAGCAGTGACCTCGTCTGGGATACCCCATTCCAGGCCCTGCTTCTGCTAGGACACCAGCTTCCTCGGCGGTGTACCCTTGAAGACGGGGACCGCGGCCTGGCCTGGGATGAGCGGTTCAGTGATGTAGAACCACTCGCGCTGCCAGATCTTCGCGGTCTCGATGAACGTGCCCTCCAGCCAGTCTGGCTTTTGGAGCTTGTTGATCATGGCACCACCGCATTCGGCGAACTCCGCGTCGCAGCTCTTCGGCTTAACACAAAAGGTCTTTAGCCATAGGCCGAAGTGTGGCTCTACGCATAGGAATGCCTCACACTATGATAAAAGTGGTGAGGTGCATGATGGAACTCAGGGCTAGATTGTGGAAATCTAGCCCGTAGAAGAACAAGACCCTCCCCCCCCCTGCACAAAGGGGTGGAGGGGGAATCCCAGACCTCGGATGAGGTGGGGGATGAAGATGACCCGCTCCCCAAGGATGGGAGTGGGGACACGTTTGTCGGGCTCTGGGCCCTACAGCCGGAGTCGGCAGGAATGTATCCCGCCGTGTGGAGCCCGACGATGGTGGCGTCAGTAACCTTGGAGGCCACCCACCTTCCTTCAGATTCGCATCGGCCATTGGTGTGGGAAGCGGAGAACTGGGGAAAGCGTTAAGCTTGGAAAGGGGATTGGGGGTGTCGAATCTTGGAGAATTTGAGCGCCGGAGTAGAAGGAGAGCGTGGGAGTATGGATTTGCCCTGCTCTTTATAAGTCAGTAAAAGGTGAAATGTCCCCTCCGTTGCACCGTAAAAATTGCCATGTTTCGGATGGCCATGCTGTTATGGCCGCTTTGGGTGAAATAATCGATTGATGATATCCCCTAAAACGCGGGGCACGTCTCTGTTTAGGTGCGACATGCCAATGAGAGGGCTGCCTCGAACCACGATTCGAATAAGTAATAACTGATGCATATGGTGTCACGGGTGGTGACGCTTTGGAAAAAGTTGTCAGTAATTGACTGCTGAACACACCTATGCTTCCAGTCTTCAAGATTACGCAAGCCATGCACTTCGAATGAGTGAAGATGCGTTTTGGGTAGTGCATGGTCGGTTGATCTTATCCCTTGTCAGAAGGGGGGTATGATCCGATTGGGGATCTACAAGCTTTGTGCGGATGCTTGGCCTGGGGCGGAATCTTCCTACTAAGTCATAGATCATCCAGCCAAAGACAGTATCCAAAAAAGATTATCATCCTCGGCTTCGAAGACAAGTTCGGGGGCTATTGACAGTGTCCTGGACTAGGGGGCCCTAGCCTAGCTGGCCTAGTCCATGGGCCGAGCTGACAGCTCGTTAATGAGGAAGGACTCTGGAGGCCTGTGACCAGTGCATATCGAGCTTCACCGAGGACTTGGCCTGTACTCCTAGAAGATCTAGTAGATTTGGCATGTAATCCTTAGATGGCAACCGACCATGCATAACCCTAGATACCCCTGGTGCCTATATAAACCAAAGGGTTTATTTCATAGAGGATACTTGATTCATTCATCATAATACCCCTAGGGTTTAGACCATAACTCACGATCTCGAGGTAGATCAACTCTGTACTTTTATGCACTCATAATATAAGCAAGAGCAGGACGTAGGGTTTTACCTCCTTAAAGAGGGCCTGAACCTGGGTTAAAACACTGTGTCCTCTATCTCTTGTTACCCATCAATCCGATCTCACAGCTCGGGCCCTCCCTACCCGAGGTCTGCCGGTTTTGACATCGACACATACCTTGGCCTTGCCGGCATACCCAACGGTTCCCATATGATGTGGGTACTTGTTCAATTTGGCAATTTCATTGTGTTTCTGGCCTTTTCTTTAAATTTCGGTGTGGTCTTTGCCACACAAATTCATCCCACACACATGGCTGAATTTGAAAATAACATTGTAAGGGAGCTGCATTCTGGCAAACGAACTTCGTCGTCAAGGTGGACTTCCATCCAGGGAAATATTCCTAGTGGTAAGAAGAGTTGCTCACCTAACATCCTTCATGTGTTCCATATCTACAAGGAGGTACATCATGATCTCGTTAATGAACGGTTGCCAATGATTATCCGATACTGATTTCCATTTCTCAACGTGCATTGTACTCGATCACGAACCATAATCCCAACAACCCTTTGAACTTATTTATAGCAATATCCGATGACAGTGGAGTGCCCATTGTCGAATTGACATCGGTAATCCTAAATATGGATTCCGGCCTTTGGGCAACTCCTCTACACCCGATCACTGTTTTTTCTCGCATTTGTCTGCGTGAAATTGGATATGGGAAAGCAGAAAAGGAAAAAAAAGTACAAACCCCTCGCTGTTTGAACTTGCTGGGGTGGAGAGTCATGGTGGTGACAGTGGATGTGGTAGCGTAGATGTTGTTGGCATTAACTGTGGCGTGGACGAGGGCAGAAGGAGTCAGCAGCAATGGAGCTGACAGAGATGTAAAAGGAGACAACATCTTTCTTTTCCTTTTCAGTTTTTCTTCACCAATTTTTTAATTTTCTTTTGGATTTTTTCGTCTTATGTTTTTTCTTTTATTGTTTTACTTTTTTAATTTAGAAACAATTTTTGAATGCATATTTTTTAAGTTCATAATTTTTTTGAATTCAAGATCTTTTTTAATTTATGAATATTTTCAAATTAATTAACATGTTTAAATTCACAAATATTTGGCTTGTTCGCAAATGCACCACACGGGACGGGCCACAAAAAAGAAACATCAGATTTTTTTTAGGGGAAAAGAAACATCAGATTTGTTTTTAGGCAAAAAAGAAACATCAGATGCAATAGCACCATCTATCAATGTGGGTTGCTCAAAAAAAAAAAATCTATCAATGTGGGTGGGCCGCAACAATTGGCCCGTTTCGCAACCGGCCGCGCGTTGTCGGTCCGGTCGGGTCCAGTCCAGACAAGAACCAGGTGTCCACCCTTCCCGGCGACAACAACGCGCCGCACACCGCACTCCTGTTCCGCGCCACCGCCGTCCATCCCCCGCCGCCTCTCAAGCTGACTCCAAACACCACGCCGGCGACATGCCGCCCAAAGGTTGGTCCTTTTCCTCTTCTCCACTAGGCACTCCTCCCCACTACTTCTGCACGAACGGCCAACTTGTCGCGCTGCGCCTGACCTCGACGCGATTGATTGGCTGCAGAGCTGCCTGGGTTCTACTACGACCCGGACAAGAACCGCTACTTTCCCACCAAGGGCCGCATCCCCGGCGCCGCCAACCGCCCTCCTCGCCCTCCGCCGCCGCCCGCTGAGCCCTCGCCTCCTCCCACAGAACGCAGGAAAAGGGCGAGGCAGTCCGAGCTGCTGCATGCCAGAGAGATGTACGGCGGTGGTGTGATATTCTCCAAGAACAACAAGTCCACCTTCAAGCAGCAGTGCCAGTACACACAGGCGTCGCAGCCCATGGTGCTGATCCGAGCTTCTCTTTTGCTGCAGCTTTCCCTTTCGTTTCGTGCAATATATGCTGATACCATAGCGCTGCTTGGTAGGTTTGGAAGTACCAAGGCACAACCTTAGTGGCTGATAAGGCACTGGAGGAACTGCACGCCATGGTTCAGACACCGAGTGGGCTGCGTGAGTCCAAGCTATTAGCGACCGGCAGCACGAATGGTTCAATCAGGTGAGGTTTGCCAAAGCACTCATTTTCTGTCCGTGTAGTGAAAAAGCTTTAGAACTTTACAATTGATTGTCGGGAGTATAGATGTACCATCAGTTGAGGTTATCCTGAATTCTTGATACCATACCGCCAACATACTCCAACGGCTAACAAGCTATGCAATAATGGATTTTGAAAACGAAATTACTAAAACACAAATACAACAATTTCTCTTTTCTTGAAGACAGAATGTGCATGGCTTTATAAGTTTAAAAAATTGTTGGATTCTTTGATATTCAGTTGTTCTCTTTGAGTATAAGCGTGACCATACTGGTGTTTCATGTCGCATGACATATTTTTATCTGGCAGATTATTTGGGTTGGGAACTGCTCTAGAGAATTTTGAGGATGAGATGGAGTTTTTACCTCAGCCTGTTTGGACTCCCTTGGGAAAGCAGAAAGCAGCAGTGAATTCTCCACTTGCAAATATCTGGTCATCTGAAACAGCTTTCTCAAACTTCTCATCCAGTATATCTTGCATAAAAAAGTTTGGGCACAACTTCCATGATGCAGCCAGCGCCAACTCATCGGTTCAGCGAGCATTGTATCCTCAAAATTGTTTCTTCTATTATGCATATTACTGTTGTCATAATTACGTGTGTTTCGACTTGTGCATTTTATGTTCTGTACTATTGCCTGGTAATTGAACATGAGCTTGGGTTACTTGACATCGTAAAACATGGTGGCTACTCTTGGATCTGGAGGATCCGGTGGTTCTGTTTATATTATGGATATGTCAACTATCGACTCTGCAACGGTTTCACGGAATGCCCATGAAAGAATTGAAAGAGTTGCTTCATTTGATCGTACAGTATGGACTGCTGATTGTAATTCTGATGGCACACAAGTAGTTCTAGGTGAGTTGGCTGACTGGACTTCAGTTTAGGCCATGCCCAAAGTTCCCCTGTTACACAGAGTAACGAATTTGTTTTTTTTAATAATCCTTTCAGCAGTACTTTATGCTATTTAATACTCCCTCCGATCCAAAAAAAGTGTCGCAGCTTTGAACTATTAGTTCAAGCTGCGACACTTATTATAGATCGGAGGGAGTAGTAATAACACTATGAAGTTTGCTGCATTCAGAATCTTTGATAATCTTTTTAATGTATTGACATGGCAAGATCATTCTATAAGAATTTATACATAGAAACTGACTACAATTACACAGAAAGATTAGCTTGCTATTATGAGTATGTATAATTGCCTCCCACCATAACTTTGTTATACGTGTTCATTGAATTTTGAAGTCATTTGTTTCATTAGGTGGAGGTATTGTAGTAACTTGTTGTCACAACTTAGCTTTTTTTAGAACTGTACCAGCTTTGCAAGTTGCCTATTTTATACAAGGAAAGTGGAAGGTCCTTTTTTCTTGGAATTATGGGAGTAGGCAGTGGAAGAACTTCTTCTGTATCAATTAAGCTTGTGGATTATTAAGCATTTTTGCTCATATTATTTCTAGGTACAAACACTGGCGCTGGTTTGCTTAATTTGGAGACGGGGACATTATCATGGCTGTATCGTTGTAAAAGTGACATTCTCTCCCAGCAATTTGTGCACTCGGTAACAAATTATTTTAAATGTATACATTTCCACTTAGTAGTAGGTTTCATATGTCCAATGGTCTGTTAGGTGTGTATCGTCAGGAGAGTCACCAAAACTTTTTGTCTTCTATGAATAGCTGAATAAATGCCTAATGCCTTTGTTTTGTTGTATAGAGCTCTAGACGGTACATATATTTGTATGAGTTCTCTAGCTGGTTCCTGAACTTTGAGCTTTCATCTGTGATTTGATTATTAAATGGTTGCTGTTGCTACCAAATTGCCACGTTTGGCGTAGTTACTACAACATACCTTTGCCTGTCTCCACTATGCTCATGTAATTTTGCTCATTTTGTTCAGGGAAATGTGGTGCTATGTGGACTACGGAATGGGAGCATAGTCCCTGTTGATGTGCGGGAAAGGCACAGTAATCAACCTACTGGTCGATCTTCACCTAGCACTGCTAGGGGGACAGTTCCCATGCTGTCTGCAAGGCATAATGCCAGAGGGAGAAACCAGGTAAATACCACTATTAGCTCACAGTGTGTTTAATGTAGCCATCAAAAGTTACCATCTCGGCATTGTTCAAGTTTTTTTTTTGTACTTTGACATATCACTAGAATAAAATGATATTTTGAATGCCTAATTAGGCAATTCAGCCCATCAATGAATGTATCATATGATTGTGGTTTGGAAATAAAAATCCTTGCAGGCTGATAAGGCAAAATCATCTAGGGTTATCTCTATGCCTTCAGCAGTTTGCAGGTAACCACTATTATTCTTGGCTTGCTGACACTCTAGTTTGGACATGATCAAGTTTCTTGGTGCTAAAAATTGATATTGTTACCCAGCCTGGTTTCTCTGTCATCGGATGAACACTACTTCTTAGGGAGTTCCATGGATGGATCGGTAAGCTTGTTCTTAATCATTTTTTGTGGTATCAATGAATGAGTAGATGTGCTCAAATTTTCACAGGATTGATTTGCCACTAATGATAATATTTTCTTAAAACTCAGTGCAGTTTAACAAGATGTTTATTTGCGGGGGTAACAAGATGTTACCTACAGTAATAGAAAAAATGAGGCTGAGAGTAGCCCCCCGACACATTATTTAAAGAAGATAGTGAGAATATAAGATACACTGGTTTATTTGCCCCGTGAAATAAATCAATGAGATTTAGTCCTCCCCAAAGGGGTTATTGCCCAGTTCCCAGATGTTAACTAATACTCCCTCCGTCCCAAAATAACTATCTCAACTTTAGTACAACTTTGTACTAAAGTTAGTACAAAGTTGAGACCCTTATTTTGGGACGGAGAGAGTATTAGTTAAAGTTTCGTGTGTTAGCAGCATAATGAGTTAAAAGGATTACATGTTTCCTGCATCTTCATTACAAATATTAGCAGCATAATGAGTTGACGCTTTATTGTATCCAGCGAATTTCAAATTGATACAATTTCAGCATTTTGGGACAGATAAATTATACAGTATTATTTAAAATGAATTATAATTCTGTCTTATCTGAAATTATTGCCTCTGAAGTGAGGAAAGTACAGAGCATCATGCTTCTCTGAGATGGTAACAAATGTTTCATGCAGCAGCTTGACTTTTGTGTTTTCTGTTGTACAGATCAAGCTATTTGATCTCCGTCTCATTCAGAAGGGGGCTATACAGTCTTATGCAGGGCATGTGAATTCACACAATAATTTACCACTTGTTGTTGATCCATCTGAAACCCTACTTATGTCAGGTAAATTTATTATTGGTTCTAGACATCATTGTGGTTGTTTTTGTCATATACTGCTATGAAGAATGTCTTTTGAGGTTACCCATTGAAACTGAATGTGGTTTTTTGGATCGATAAAAACATTTCGATGTATTATTTGCATTTTCACTCGAGTACCTCACTTCATACTCCAGTTTGTGAGCATTAGACTTAAATTTGATAAATGTCAGCAGCTATGCTTGTTCATGCAGTGTGTCAGTAACAGATGCATTGGTATTAAAAAGATCCCCACCTATAGTTTTTCTGTATGATATACAAGTGTAAGAGGGCTTTGGCATTCCTGGAATTACTGCAATATCGAATCATGAGTTTGTGAAAGCTAAATTTCGAGAAAACTATGCTGTTACTAGCTGGTCCATGTTTACTTTATTAGGCTATACAGGACAATGAACAACATAGTGACATCTTTATGAACGTGCATGGCTAGAACATTCCTGGCAAATTGCCATTTTCAGCAAATCCTTATTCTTGGCAGGTGGGGAGGACTGTACCGTCCGTATTTGGAGCATCAAAACAGGCGAGCAAATATTTGCGAAGAGCGTGGCTGACACTCTCTTCACTGCACTTTGCTGGCCAGAAAGCAACCTTGACTTGGATGGTTCTTCTTCGCTGTTTGATCTAAACCACAGTTGGGGGGCTTGGATGGGATCACGTGATGGCCTGTTCTACATGCATGGTACTTAAACTGGCTGTGCACTGATACAAACTCTGGAGCGGACGGATGCAATTACTGCTTTTTCTTCGGGAAGATGCATCGAAGACGATTGATCCTGTTGGTTGGTTCACCGAAAAGTGTGCTCAAGCTGGTGTCGCTGGAGGGATCTCAGCGGTCGTAGTTGATCCTGTTGGTTCTGGAAGCGAGGGTTAGTTATATGGGATCTGCTCCTCTTAGAGTAATAGTGATGATGATCATGTTGTTTCTCTTAGTGATAGGTAAGTCACCTGTCTAGTTTGGTATCTGAGTTACCTTAGGAAAGCAGACAATATTGTATCATATGCTTTTTTAGCATCGCTAGTTAGTCAGCAATGTGATATTTTCTGCAATATTAGCAAACATACATATTTCTGAACTCTGTTTGTATTCTAGCATCATATATTCATAATAGCAAACACTGCTTCGGAGGTATCGGTACACCATTCCAGATCTTTTTTATCACACAAAACTGGCGCGACATTTTATTCAGCTCTTCCTACTTGCTACTAGCTACACCCAAGCATGTTCAGGGTATGTTGCTTGGTACTGTCTACATTTACAACACTTGATCTCTCAAACTTCCAGCCCCATGTTCAAGTTAAACCTAACAAGCTTTATAAATTCTCAACAGATAAGGTCACCCTCTTTGCTGTTTGTCGCCAGTTCCAATCTTTCCCACTTTGTTCGGAGCGTGATGAACAGGAGAACAGCGTTCTGGCAAAGGAGACCGCATATCTGACCCATCCATAATCCCTGAAACAGGTAATTGCACATGATCAGTGAGGAGAACAGTAGTTTGTACTTTGTAGCGGTGGTTTGTGCACAACAAACATGCCTGAGATAGATGCTGAATTTCAGAAAGACATGTCTGTACCTTAGTATGAAAGCCAAGCTTGAATCCAAGTAGGAGAGACAATGGCAAGCCTATTATGTAGAAGGCCACCAAGTTGGTCCATGCTACCAGGTGCTGCCAACCACAGCCTCTTGAAACCCCTACAAGTTTATCCACAGGTTACTGCCAAATGGCCTTCACCTGAAACAATAAGATTGAAACACATTTAGAGAGATCCATTGAACTAACCTGACAGGACTCCCTGAGTGGAGTCCAGCACCACTGACCCAATGAGAAATGGAGTCATCGAAGCAAATGCACTTATCACTGCCTCACTCTTGCTGAACAGCCCAGCCCACAAATTATGGCCAAGACCTAGGAGCAGAAGAAATGTCACTCCCAGGAGTAGGGAGAGCGCGAGCGTCACCTTGAGTGCCTTCTTTGCCTTGTCAATGTTACCTGCTCCCAGCTCATTCGATACCCTTGTGCTGTTGAAATGAAACAGCACTTTTTAAGTCAGCATTGTCAACTTAATCTTAAAGGACATTTTTTTTTCTTTTTGTTGCAAAATCCTCAAGGGTTGATGACATGGGTGTCATCAGTTATCGTAGCAGTATTACCTGATGGCAGCAGCGAACCCGTAGGTGATCATGTATGAAATTGATTCCGTGTTTGCACTGTCAGGTTGCATCACACTGATGTTAGCATTTTATGGACACATAAACATGATCTTCAGTACTCAATATGAAGGGAGAGAAAGATAGTTACCACATCGCAATAATAGAAGTGCTCATTTGAGAATCTGGCATCAGCCCAGCAAGCAACACCAATATCTCAAACGCCCAGTATTCAAAGCTGCCATTTGTAGGTAACAATCATATATTCTCAGTATGGGGATATATTAAGAGGCGATCAATGAATGGATCTGAGATCGTTGTAAGTTTACTAACCACACCATCATTGCAGAGGGAACAGCTAACTTGAGGCCGGGCAGCACGTACTGAAACGCTTCTGTTGAAAATCCCGCCCAGGTCTGCTTGAATCTCGTCGACAACATCACATAGGATGCGAGCATAATGAAAGATAGCCACAGAGACAGCGAAGTTGACATGGCTGGGCCTGCGAAGCCAAGCCCCAGGTAGTGCACGGAGGCATGGGTAATCCCGACATGGAACACCAGTGGCAGGAGCGAGAACGCCACCAGTGGCATCACCACGGACTGTGTCTGCAGGAACCTGAGGATACACTGGATGAAGCCAAAGGCAAACTGTGCCGGGATTGTGTATCGCAGGAACACCGCTGCCATTCTTGAGACCTCGGGGTCTTGGTGCAGGAAAATGAGGAGTGGCTCGGTGTAGAGCCACAGGAGCGAAACGAGGACTGAAAAGAGAGCCGAGGTGATGATGGATGCCTGGAGGTACACGCCGAGCATGCGGTACACCTTTGCGCCATAGCCTTGGCCGCAAAGCGTCTCCAGAGACCCGCTTAACCCAGTCTGCATGGGAACAAGGTAGTCAGTTCATCAGTATGCGCTGTTCCTCTTGGTTTCTCTACTAAAATATGCATTGCGTAAGGTTTTGTGGTAAACTGAAGGGATGGAAACATCAAACTGTTGCAAAGTTGAAAATTCTCAATAGGAACAACCAGTCTAACCAGGGCTGAAGAAATCACAGCAACATACTGCACTACCATAGTAGTACTAGTACAGTTCAGGATTTGACTTCCTCAGTTGTCTCAACCTGTGACCATGTGCTGTGTTTATTCTGAAGCCTGACATATGCTTAATTCCTGGGATCCGGATAAAGGGCATGTGCAAATCTGTCTACATTGGCGATGAAAGATCCATGGCAATCTTACAACAATGGTCCTAGCCTGACAAACTTTTGCCTATTATAACGAAGCATACTTGAGAGTTGACTCTATGCTTCACAGCCAACACTATCTTTGCAACCACAACACACTAGTACTGACATATATATAGCCATGAATATAGGAGTTGACCAGTCTTATAATACCTACCGGCTAGACAACTGATCATAGCTCATGTACTGAAATGGCACAGCATGGCATTGCTTTCATCTTAAGAGAAAAAAGAGATTCTGTGCATAAATTTCTGCTGCACTTTGATGTTTCCTTGTGTTGAATTTGAAGCCAAATGGCATGTTGAAGTTTTGTCTGTGTATTCCTTGCATCCATTTAAAATTAGCAAGTAGGTTAGGCCATAGTCAGGCAAATGCGCAAGGACTTTTCCTTTTTTTAGAATAAATGTGTAAGGACTAAAGCGACAGGTTTTAGGTGCCAGCATAATAGGGGTTTTAGAATTTGTCTGGTCCAAGTCCTCTGTATCCTTGTCTAGACAAGTCCTCTCTTTGAAACATTCTTCTCAAAAAGAAGTATCAATGCTGGATGTTCATATTGCCCAGTGACTGCAACATAACCCAACACTGAAAGAATATCATACTAGTTTATTAATGCATTCATTTATTTATCCTTTAAGAAAACATATTCACAAGCTAATCCTGTGCAATGGCTATGATTCCTTATACACCAAAGCTCGTGAAAAAGCCTCAAGTAAACGTCCCAATCCAAGATTGAGAAGCCATTCGCGTCATTTACACCATAATTAATATATTTAACAAAGCTTAGATAACCACTACAGACCTATATAGTACAGTACATGTCAAGGACCTAACCAAATACGCTTTAGGATATTAACTGATACAACTAGTTGTTCATTTATTTATTTATGGTAACTCTAGTCTGAGTAATTAATCTGCAGACAGATCAAAGTGAGTAATTGTTATTCTAGTTTTGGAGACAGATCTAAGTGATACAATGAATGATGGAGCATATGTCTATGACGGGCAACTTAGTTGAGCAATGGAGACTATGGAGTGGTGGCAGTAAAAATTAAATACCAAGCTCATATGAGCTCAAGCTGAGAACAGCACATTCGGTAGGTAAACATTGTTTTCGATGCATACAGGGAGGGACGGCGAAAGGGACAGAGAGGAGGAGAAGCCGGCCCCTTCCCTTGGAATCAGATCAAATCAATGGAGAAGAAGGATGAGGCGAAATATGGTATATAATTGGTACCATGAGCGCGATGCCTGTGACGGTGGCCCACGAGTTGCCGAGCGTGGCGCCGGCGAGCTCGAGGTCGCCGATGCGGCCGGCGTACATGACGGAGACGAGCGGGATGGCGTAGAAGGCCATGCTGGTGGCCACCATGGGCGCCGCGAAGGCAACCTGCCCCGCAGCCTCCTCCGCGTCCCACAGGCACCGCCACCACCTCCTTCTCCCTGCTGCTGCTGCCGCCTCTCCGTCGCCATTTTCGCTTCTCCTCGCGTTAAGCTTCCCATCCAGCAACGGAGCAGCTGCCCCTTCTTCGCCCATTCCCTCTCTCTGCAGGCTTATTGCTTGTGCTCTGTGATGTGTGTGTACGGAGCAGCAGGTGAAGCAAGCGCAGGGAGGACAGGGCACGTTGGTGTTGGTATATAAAAGGGTGGCAGTGGCAGTGGCAGGGGCGATGGAACACGAACCAGTCCAGCTACTTGTTCTTTTTTTTAAGAGCATCTCCACTCGCGCCCTCAACAGCCCCAGGGCAAGTTTTTTCGTGCCGACGCCGAGAAAATCCCTCAGTCGCATCCCAGAACGACGAAATCCGCTGGCTCGACCCATTTTTTTGGGCCGGCGATCCGAGGCCACCGAACCCAGCGCACTAGGGGGCGCTCCGGGGAAGGAAAACCCGCAGGCGAAAAAGCATCTTTCACTTCCAGATTCCCCCCTCCCCCGCGTGCGTGCACGCCCTTTCGTCGCCGTGCCGATCCTGGCGCTGCCTACCCACCCACCGCCGCTAGAAAGGACATTCCTCGCCCGGAAAAGAGAAGGTTCGCGGCGGCAGCCTCCACCCCGCTCATGGGCGAGCTTTCCGATGCTCCGGCCACGTAGGGCGGGGATACTGGCGGTTGCGCGCCTACCACACCCGCCAGGTGTTTGACGATTTGTCTGCTCGGCAATGGACTCAGACAACGAGGAGGCGTTCACGGCGCTGCTGGAGGAGGAAGCCGATGGCGACACCCAGGAGGAAGAGCATCTCATGGTCCTCGTCGCACTGGCTGGCCTGTTCGTGAGCAATGCAAAGCCGCAGCGAGGTGGCTCGGCGCCGGGCCGGTTGAAGGCAAAGCAGAGGCATCGCCTGGAAGGCTATTGCTTGCTCTACTCCGACTACTTTGCCGACGCTCCACTGCACGGTGAGAAAGTATTTCGGCGCCGTTATCGGATTAGTCGAAAGCTTTTCCTCGGGATTGTGAATTCCTTCTGTGAGTTTGACAACTACTTCAAGTGCAAGAAGGATTGTACCGGCACACTTAGATTCACCCTCACTCCATAAGTGCACGACAGCTATGAGGATGCTTGCATACGGAGATCCCGGTGATTCACTGGAAGACTATGGACGCATGGCCGAGTCCACGACCATTGAGGGTTTGTACAAGTTCTGCAGGGCAGTGGTGGCAGTGTTTGAATCTCAATACTTGCGATCACCCAATGTTGAAGACACTGCTCGGATCCTAGCACATAATGCAGCAAGAGTATTTCCCGAAATGCTTGGAAGCATTTGACTGCATTCATTGAAAATTGAAAAACTATCCATTTGCTTGGCAGGGGATGTACAAAGGCGTCAAAGGTGGTTGCAGTGTGGTACTTGAGGCAGTAGCCACACACGACCTCTGAATTTGGCACTCCTTTGGTATGCCAAGAACTCACAATGACATCAACATACTGCAGTGCTCGAATGTCTTTGTCGAGCTTGTTAAAGGTCATGCTCCTCCGGTGAAATTTGAGGTCAATGGGCGCCACTACAAGGGATACTACCTAGCAGATGGCATCTATCCGAAATGTGTTGGAAATACGAGCAAATTACTACGAGATTTAATCCTAATAAACAGAAGATAAATCATCACTGCAATAGAAGAGATTAAACTAAGCATGCGAACTAGCATAGTAGATGAACAGATCACATCTAGGACACATACTAGAAACATGAATTCTATCACGATCTCGAACAGGAAGGATAGAATCACATACGGTGCAGTGGGAGCAGCACCGCCGACGTTGACGTTGTCGCCCATGTCGTCGAGGATGAGGTTGCCGAGGTTGGGGAAGAAGTCGTCGTTGGCGAAGTCATCGCTGCCAGCAGTCGCGCAAGTGTGCTCCCTAGAAACTTGATCGCCTCTCTCCCGTACAGGATCACGAGAGGCGGGGTTCCGGAGGCCTGCTGTCCCTTCTCCTAGTGCACGCCGAAAGGAGGGATGGAGAAGACTTGCTTGGCGGCGCAATGATCTGGAACGGTGGTGCGAAACCATATGAAGCAGCGGCGGCTAGGGTGGACGTCTGCCTGACTATATAGTGCGGGTCGGGTAGGTTGTCGGAGGTAAACCCCATGTCCGAGTCATCACGATCCAAAAGAATCGGAAACGGTTCAGTAATTAACACGTTCGTTAATTATTAATTAATGACTCGTTAATTTTTCCCGAGCAGCAAAAATATAGACAATGTGCATAGCTCTGTCCTTGGCTCGGCTCAACCCCGCAACCCGCGGCACGTCGTGACGAGGTGAGGCGTGGCGAGGCGAGCGAGGAGGAGGAGCGCGCGTGTAGGTCTCCTCTTCTCATGCTCATACAAGTGGTAGAAGAGCTTACATTATAAAGAGGTGCAAGTCTCTCTTAACTTCCCTGGTGGGACTAAACTCTAGTCTCACTCACTCCACTCACATGTGTGCATGAATGGGTCAAGAGAATTTCAGAATTTTAGTTGGGCTTTGGGGCAAAGGCCTACTAGCAAAATTCCAACAATCCCCCACAAAGTCTCATTGGCACATCTCATCATTTAGTTTCAAAACATTGTTTATATACCAGTGCTTAGTGGAGACTGTGAAGTTGAACTTTCACTTAGAGTTTTATGTTCGCTAGATCACAACTTGAATAGTGGGCTATGCCTTGAACTACAAGTTTTCTGCTGATACGTCTCCAACATATCTATAATTTTTTATTGTTCCATACTATCATATTATTTGGTTTGAATGTTTAATGGGCTTTAATATGTACTTTTATATTATTTTTGGAACTAATCTATTAAGCGGAGGCCCAGTGCCATTTTCTGTTTTTGCCTATTTTAGTGTTTCACAGAAAAGAATATCAAACGGAATCCAAACGGAACGAAATCTTCGTGAGGATCTTTCTTGGAACAAACGTAAACCACGAGACTTGGAGTTGAAGTCTGAAACTCCGCGAAGCTTTCATGAGGCAGGAGGGCGCGCCCCACCTTCGTAGGCCCCACGGAGCTCCACCGACGTACTTCTTTCGCCTATATATACTCTTATACCCTAAAAACATCAGGGGGAGCCACGAAACCACTTTTCCACCGCTGCAACCTTTTGTACCCGTGAGATCCCATCTGGTGCCTTTTTCGGTGATCTGCCGGAGGGGGATTCGATCACGGAGGGCTTCTACATCAACACCATAGGCTCTCCGATGATGTGTGAGTAGTTTACCACAGACCTTCGGGTCCATAGTTATTAGCTAGATGGCTTCTTCTCTCTCTTTGGTTCTCAATACAAAGTTCTCCTCGATGTTCTTGGAGATCTATTCGATGTAATACTTTTTGCGGAGTGTTTGCCGAGATCCAATGAATTGTGAATTTATGATCAAGTTTATCTATGAACAATATTTGGTTCTTCTCTGAATTTTTATATGCATGATTTGATATCTTTGCAAGTCTCTTCGAATTATCGGTTTAGTTTGGCCTACTAGATTGATCTTTCTTGCAATGGGGGAAAGTGCTTAGCTTTGGGTTCAATCTTGCGGTGTCCTTTCCCAGTGATATAGGGGCAGCAAGGCACGTATTGTATTGTTGTCATCGAGGATAAAAAGATGGGGTTTATATCATATTGCTTGAGCTTATCCCTCTACATCATGTCATCTTGCCTAAAGCATTACTCTGTTCTTATGAACTTAATACTCTAGATGCATGCTGGATAGCAGTTGATGTGTGGAGTAATAGTAGTAGATGCAGAATCGTTTCAGTCTACTTAACACGGGCGTGATGCCTATATTTCATAATCATTGCCTAGATATTCTCATAACTATGCGCTCTTCTATCAATTGCTCGACAGTAATTTGTTCACCCGCCGTAATACTTGCTATCATGAGAGAAGCCACTAGTGAAATCTATGGCCCCCGGGTCTTTTTATTATTATATTGCATCTCTTTTATTTACATCGCATCTTGTTTACTATTTTGCAATCTATATAACAAAAATACCAAAAATATTTACCTTACTATCTTTATCAGATCTCACTTTCGCAAGTGACCGTGAAGGGATTGACAACCTCTTTATCGCGTTGGTTGCAAGGTTCTTGATTGTTTGTGTAGTTACTAGGTGACTTGTGTGTTATCTCCTACTGGATTGATACCTTGGTAATCAAAAACTGAGGAAAATACTTACGCTACTTTGCTGCATCACCCTTTTCCTCTTCAAGGGAAAACCAACGCATGCTCAAGAGGTAGCAAGAAGGATTTCTGGCGCCGTTGCCGGGGAGATCTACGCTCAAGTCAAGACATACCACGTACCCATCATAAACTCTTCTTCCTCGCATTACATTATTTGCAATTTTCCTCTCCCCCACTTCACCATTGTTGTTTTATTCGCCCCTTTTCGTTCGCCTCTTTTCGCTTGCCTCTTGTGTGATTGTGTGTTGGATTGTTTGTCTGTCACGATGGCTTAAGATAATACTAAATTATGTGACATTTCCAATACCAACAACAATGATTTTATTAGCACTCTGATTGCTCCTATTACCAATGCTGAATCTTGTGAAATTAATGATGCTTTGTTGAATCTTGTCATGAAAGATAAATTTTCTGGATTTCCTAGTGAAGATGCCGCTACCCATCTAAATAACTTCGTTGATTTGGCTGCTAGTGTTTTCACGATTCCAAAAACTTTGTGTGATGTGTTAGGTTTCTGTGAATTTGATAATTGTTCTTTAAATTTGCATCTTGCGGATTTCACCATTAAGAAACCTATGCGAAGAATTAATGATGTTTTTATTGTTGCAAATAGGAATTATGTGCCCGTAGATTTTATCGTTCTTGATATAGATTGCAATCCTACATGTCCTATTATTCTTGGTAGACCTTTTCTTAGAACGAATTGGTGCAATTATTGACATGAAAGAAGGAAATATTAGATTCCAATTTCCGTTAAGGAAAGGCATGGAACATTTTCCTAGAAAGAAAATTAAATTCCCTTATGAAATTATGAGAGCCACTTATGGATTGCATACCAAAGATGACAATACCTAGATCTATTCTTGCTTTTATGCCTAGCTAGGGGCGTTAAACGATAGCGCTTGTTGGGAGGCAACCCAATTTTATTTTTGTTCTTTACATTTTGTTTCTGTTTAGTAATAAATAATTTATCTAGCCTCTGTTATGATTGTGTTTTTATGTTTTAAGTAGTGTTTGTGCCAAGTAAAGCCTTTAGGATCTTCTTGGGTGATTGTTGTTTGATCTTGCTGATAAAAACAGAAAGTATGCGCTCACAAGAATAATTTTCATTTTTTACCAGAGAGAGATAAAATACCAATTCTAACTGCAGTAGATCAACATACAAATTATTTAGGTCCTCCTAATTTTTCAGAATTTTTGGAGTTACATAAGTATTCGAAACCTCCAGATTGCTACAGACTGTTCTGTTTTGACAGATTCTGTTTTTCGTGTGTTGTTTGCTTATTTTGATGAAACTATGGCTAGTATCGGGGGTATGAACCATAGAGAAATTGGAATACAGTAGGTTTAACACCAATATAAATAAATAATGAGTTAATTACAGTACATTAAAGTGGTGGTTTGTTTTCTTATACGAACGGAGCTAATGAGATTTTCTGTTGAGTTTTGTGTTGTGAAGTTTTTAAGTTTTTGGGTAAAGATTTGATGGATTTTGAAATAAGGAGTGGCAAGAGTCTAAGCTCGGGGATGCCCAAGGCACCCCAAGGTAAAATTCAAGGACAACCAAAATCATAAGTTTGGGGATACCCCGGAAGGCATCCCCTCTTTCGTCTTCATCTATCGGTAACTTTACTTGAGGCTATATTTTTATTCATCACATGATATGTGTTTTGCTTGGAGCGTATTGTATGATTTGAGTCTTTGCCTTTTAGTTTACCACAATTATCCTTGCTATACACACCTTTTGAGAGAGACACACATGAATCGGAATTTATTAGAATACTCTATGTGCTTCACTTATATCTTTTGAGCTAGATAATTTTGCTCTAGTGCTTCACTTATATCTTTTTAGAGCACGGTGGTGGTTTTATTTTATAGAAATTATTGATCTCTCATGTTTCATTATATTATTTTGAGAGTCTTTTAGAACAACATGGTAATTTGCTTTGGTTATAAAATTAGTCATAATATAATGGGCATTCAAGATGGGTATAATAAAAACTTTCATATAGAGTACATTGAATAGTTTGATACTTGATAATTGTTTCGAGATATAAAGATGTTAATATTAGAGTCGTGCTAGTTGAGTAATTGTGAAATTGAGAAATACTTGTGTTAAGGTTGGCAAGTCCCGTAGCATGCACATATGGTAACAGTTGTGTGACAAATTTGAAGCATGAGGTGTTCTTTGAGTGCCTTCCTTATGAGTGGCGGCCGGGGACGAGTGATGGTCTTTTCCTACCAATCCATCCCTCTAGGAGCATGCGCGTGCTTGGTTTTGATGGCTCGTAGATTTTTGCAATAAGTATGTGAGTTCTTTATGACTAATGTTGAGTTCATGGATTATACGCACTTTCACCCTTCCACCATTGCTAGCCTCTCTTGTGCCGCGCAACTTTCACTGGTACCATAAACCCATCATTTGTCTTCCTCAAAACAGCCACCATACCTACATATTATGGCATTTCTATATTCATTTCGAGATAAATTGCCATGCAACTTTCCACTGTTTCGTTTATTATGACATGCTTCATCATAGTCATATTGCTTTGCATGATCATGTAGTTGACATCGTATTTGTGATATGGCCAACATTCATAATTTTTTATACATGTCACTCTTGATTCATTGCACATCCCGGTACACCGCCGGAGGCATTCACATAGAGTCATATTTTGTTCTAAGTATCGAGTTGTAATCCTTGAGTTGTAAGTAAATAAAAGTGTGATGATCTTCATTATTAGAGCATTTTCCCATGTGAGGAAAGGATGATGGAGACTATGATTCCCCCACAAGTCGGAATGAGACTCCGGACGAAAAAAAGAGGCCATAAAAAAGGAAGAAGGCCCAAACAATAAATAAATAAATAAATGAGAGAAAAAGAGAGAAGGGGCAATGTTACTATCCCTTTTCCACACTTGTGCTTCAAAGTAGCACCATGATCTTCATGATAGAGAGTCTCTTATGTTGTGACTTTCATATACTAGTGGGAATTTTACATTATAGAACTTGGCTTGTATATTCCAATGATGGGCTTCCTCAAATTGCCCTAGGTCTTCGTGAGCAAGCAAGTTGGATGCACACCCACTTAGTTTCTTTTGTTGAGCTTTCATACACTTATAGCTCTAGTGCATCCGTTGCATGGCAATCCATACTCACTCACATTGATATCTATCGATGGGCATCTCCATAGCCCATTGATACGTCTAGTTGATGTGAGACTATCTTCCTCCTTTTTGTCTTCTCCACAATCACCATTCTATTCCACCCATAGTGCTATGTCCATGGCTCGCGCTCATATACTGCGTAAAAGTTGAAAAAGTTTGAAAAGGCTAAGTACGAAACAATTGCTTGGCTTGTCATCGGGGTTGTGCATGATGGGAGCATTTTGTGTGACAGAGATGAAGCATGGCCAAACTATATGATTTTGTAGGGATGAGCTTTCTTTGGCTATGTTATTTTGAGAAGACATAATTGCTTGGTTAGTATGCTTGAAGTATTATTATTTTTATGTTAATACTAAACTTTTGTCTTGAATCTTTTGGATCTGAACATTCATGTCACAATAAAGAAAATTACATTGAAAATTATGTTAGGTAGCACTACACACCAAAAATTCTGTTTTTATCATTTACCTACTCGAGGACGAGCAGGAATTAAGCTTGGGATGCTTGATACGTCTCCAACGTATCTATAATTTTTGATTGTTCCATGCTATTATATTATCTGTTTTGGATGTTTAATGGGCTTTAATATGCACTTTTATATTATTTTTGGGACTAACCTATTAACCGGAGGCCCGGTGTCAGTTTCTGTTTTTTTGCCTATTTTAGTGTTTCGCAGAAAAGGAATATCAAACCGAATCCAAACGGAACGAAACCTTCGCAAGGATCTTTCTTGGAACAAACGCAAACTAGGAGACTTGGAGTTGAAGTCTGGAACTCCGCAAAGCTTCCATGAGGCAGGAAGGGCGCGTCCAGGGGGGTAGGCATGCCCCCACCCTTGTGGGCCCCACGGAGCTCCACCGATGTACTTCTTTTTCCTATATATACTCTTATACCCTAAAAACATCAGGGGAGCCACGAAATCACTTTTCCACCGCCGCAACCTTCTGTACCTGTGAGATCCCATCTGGGACCTTTTCCGGCGATCTGTCGGAGGTGGATTCGATCACGGAGGGCTTCTACATCAACACCATAGCATCTCCGATGATGTGTGAGTAGTTTAACACAGACCTTCGGGTCCATAGTTATTAGCTAGATGGCTTCTTCTCTCTCTTTGGTTCTCAATACAAAGTTCTCCTCGATGTTCTTGGAGATCTATTCGATGTAATACTTTTTTCGGTGTGTTTGCCGAGATCCGATGAATTGTGGATTTACGATCAAGTTTATCTATGAACAATATTTGGTTCTTCTCTGAATTCTTATATGCATGATTTGGTATCTTTGCAAGTCTCTTCGAATTATCGGTTTATTTTGGCCTACTAGATTGATCTTTCTTGCAATGGGAGAAGGGCTTAGCTTTGGGTTCAATCTTGCGGTGTCCTTTCCGAGTGATAGTAGGGACAGCAAGACACGTATTGTATTGTTGCCATCGAGGATAAAAAGATGGGGTTTATATCATATTGCTTGAGTTTATCCCTCTACGTCATGTCATCTTGCCTAAAGCATTACTCTATTCTTATGAACTTAATACTCTAGATGCATGCTGGATAGCGGTCGATGTGTGGAGTAATAGTAGTAGATGCATAATCATTTCGGTCTACTTAACACAGACGTGATGCCTATATTTCATAATCATTGCCTAGATATTCTCATAACTATGCACTCTTCTATCAATTGCTCGGCAGTAATTTGTTCACCCACCGTAATACTTGCTATCATGAGAGAAGCCACTAGTGAAACCTATGGCCCCCGAGTCTCTTTATTATTATATTGCATCTCTTTTATTTACATCGCATCTCGTTTACAATTTTGCAATCTATACAACAAAAATACCAAAAATATTTACCTTACTATCTTTCTCAGATCTCACTTTCGCAAGTGACCGTGAAGGGATTGACAACCCCTTTATCGCGTTGGTTGCGAGGTTCTTGATTGTTTGTGCAGGTACTAGGTGACTTGCGTGTTATCTCCTACTGGATTGATACCTTGGTTCTCAAAAACTAAGGAAAATACTTACACTACTTTGTTGCATCACCCTTTCCTCTTCAAGGGAAAACCAACGCATGCTCAAGAGGTAGCATCTGCGAAACTAGTTTCACACAAATTCTTGACCGATACTGGGCTGCCGCAAGGCTTCCCCGCGGGTGGAGCGTATACGTCATACTCTAGGGCCTTTCATGAATTTATTAGAGAACACCCAATTCTCATAGACTGCGACGTTAACAGTCAAATTCAAATAGGTGTGTTCCTCAGGAGATGCTCTACAGGACAACATCTCTGCTTACTCAAATAAGCCACTTGGAACACATTAAGATAAATATCAAGCTGCCATGCAGATCAAGAGAGTATTGCATCTTCACGGAGTTGGATAATTAAAATAGGGATACTCTCCTCTCAGCTGACCAACAGCTTGTCTCCCACTTCTACTTCACGGGATTTCTGATCACATAGAGTGGGTTACCACTATGGACAACTCATGCGGTGGGTCTCAGACCCATCTCCATCGATGCATTATCTATCACATTACATGATAGACCCTTTGTGAAAGGATCTGCCAAGTTTTTCGATGTTTGGATATAATCCAACACAATAACTCCAGAGTTCCTCAGTTTTCTGACAGATTTTAGTCTCCTCTTCACATGCCTTGAGGACTTCATATTGTCCTTACAACTGTTTATCTTAACGATCACGGTTTGATTATCACAGTTCATCAGGATAGGGGGGATTGGTTTTTTCAACCATAGGTAAGTCCATCAAGAGCTCCCGAAGCCACTCTGCTTAAACAGTGGCAGTGTCTAATGATGTGAGTTCTGCTTCCATAGTTGACCTCGTTAAGATGGTCTGCTTGCAAGACTTCCAGGAAACAGCGCCACCACCAAGTATAAAAATATAACCACTTGTGGCCTTAATCTCATCAGCATCAGATATCCAGTTTGAGTCACTATAACCCTCCAGTACCCTTGGATACCCGGTGTAGTGAATCCCATAGCTCACAGTGCCTTTCAATTAGCGCATAACTCTCTCAAGTGCATGCTGATAACCCATAAGTATGGGGGATCAATTGTAGCCTCTTTCGATAAGTAAGAGTGTCGAACCCAACGAGGAGCTAAAGGTAGAACAAATATTCCCTCAAGTTCTATCGACCACCGATACAACTCTACGCACGCTTAACGTTCGCTTTACCTAGAACAAGTATGAAACTAGAAGTACTTTGTAGGTGTAACGAGATAGGTTTGGAAGAATATAAAGAGAATGTAAATAAAAACTAGGGGTTGTTTTAGGTAAAGAAGCAATAAAGTTAGTATAGCGAGTGTGGAAAAGTGGTGGTAGGAGTTGCGAAATTGTCCCTAAGCAATTGACTACTTTACTAGACCGATAGCAAGTTTTATGTGGGAGAGGCCACTGCTAGCATGTCATCCCTGACTTGGAATTCTATGCACTTATGATTGGAACTATTAGCAAGCATCCGCAACTACTAACGTTCATTAAGGTAAAACCCAACCATAGCATTAAGATATATTGGTCCCCCCTTCAATCCTGTATGCATCAATTTCTATGCTAGGTTGAAGCTTCTGTCACTCTTGCCCTCCAATACATAGTCCTATCAACATACAACTAACTGTAACGCCCTCGATGCGGCTATATCTCCCACGTGCCGAAGCACGACTTAGAGGCATAACCGCATTGAAAACAATGTTGCAAGTGAGGTAATCTTCACACAACCCATGTAATACATAAGGGAGAAAGATACATAGTTGGCTTACAATCGCCACTTCACACAATTACATGAATAAAGCATTACAACATCCAGATACAATCAAGGTCCGACTACGGAACCAAAATAAAAGAAGACTACCCCAAATGCTACACAGATCCCCGATCGACCCCAACTGGGCTCCACTACTGATCAACTAGAAAGAAACAACACGAAGGACAAGATCTTCGTCGAGCTCCTCCTTGAGCTTGGTTGCGTCACCTGCCGGTTAACATCGGCACCTGCAAACTAGTTTTGGAAGTATCTGTGAGTCACAGGGACTCAGCAATCTCACACCCTCGCGATCAAGACTATTTAAGCTTATAGGAAGGGTAAAGGTATGATGTGGAGCTGCAGCAAGCGACTAGCATATTTGGTGGCTAACATACGCAAATAAGAGCGAGAAGAGAAGGCAAAAGCATGGTCGAACAACTATGATCAAGAAGTGATCCTAGAACAACCTACGTCAAGCATAACTCCAACACCGTGTTCACTTCCCGGACTCCGCCGAGAAGAGACCATCACGGTTACACACGCGGTTGATGCATTTTAATTAAGATCAACTTCAGGTTTTCTACAACCGGACATTAAGAAATTCCCATCTGCCCATAACCGCGGGCACGGCTTTCGAAAGTTCAAATCCCTGCAGGGGAGTCCTAACTTAGCCCATCACAAGCTCTCACGGTCAACGAAGGATATTCCTTCTCCCAGGAAGACCCGATCAGGCTCGGAATCCCGGTTACAAGACATTTTGACAATGGTAAAACAAGACCAGCAACACCGCCCGAATGTGCCGACAAATCCCGATAGGAGCTGCACATATCTCGTTCTCAGGGCACACTCAGACGAGCGCTCCGTACAACTAAAACCAAACCTCGAGTTTCCCCGAGGGGGCGCTGCACAGGACTCTAGTTTGGACCAACACTCAGAGGAGCACTGGCCCGGGGGGGGGGTTAAATAAAGATGACCCTTGAGTCCGCGGAACCCAAGGGAAAAAGAGGCTAGGTGGCGAATGGTAAAACCAATGTTGGGCATTGCTGGAGGAGTTTTATTCAAGGCAAAGTGTCAAGGGGTTCCCATTATAACCCAACCGCGTAAGGAACGCAAAATCCGGGAACATAACACCGATATGACGGAAACTAGGGCGGCAAGAGTAGAACAAAACACCAGGCATAAGGCCGAGCCTTCCACCCTTTACTAAGTATATAGATGCATTAATTAAATAAGAGATATTATGATGTCCCAACAAAATATCCATGTTCCAACAAGGAACAAACTCCAATCTTCATCTGCAACTAACAACGCTATAAGAGGGGCTGAGCGAAGCGGTAACATAGCCAAACAACGGTTTGCTAGGACAAGGTGGGTTAGAGGCTTGGCTCAACAATATGGGAGGCATGATAAGAAAGTGGTAGGTATCGTAGCATAGGCATATCAAAAGAGCGAGCAATCTAGCAAGCAAAGATAGAAGTGATTTCAGGGTATGGCCATCTTGCCTGAAATCCCGCAAGGAAGAAGAACGAGTCCATGAAGAAGACAAATGGACGTAGACGAACGGGTCCTCACAAACGCGATGTTATCGGAACCAACCCGAAGAAGCAACACCGGAAAGAAGCACACAACATAGTAAACAACCAACACATGAACATGGCATGGTATGCGGGATGCGGTATGTGATGCATATACATGATTTCGAAAGGGATGATTGAACCTGGCCTCAACTTGGAAATCCAAGAGTGCCACTGGAAAGAGGAGATGATTTCGGTTGAAATCGATATAAAGATCACCGGAATCGGATGCACGGTTTGGAAATGGCAAGCAAAACAAATATGGTACCGGTCTGCGATTAACAGCAAGTAGCCATCTAAATGCATCAAGATACATATGCTACAGCACTCAAACATGGCAAAAAAATACATGACATTGATCCACTCATGATGCTTGACAAAAGATGAACACTGAGCTACGGCTAATTCACTTATTAACAGGTTCAAACAAGCATGGCAAAAGAGCAAACGATACCAGGTTACAGACTTAGTGAAATAACAACAAATCAGGAATTTATCATCAGGAAGCAATCTTTAGATCAAGAAAACTACATGCTACAGGAACATATCATGGCAAATCAAGGCATGGCATGAAGCTACTCAAAGCATATAACAAAAGTCCCTTAGTAACCTTGAGACAAAAGGGATCAGAAAATACATTTGCAAGCATGTGAACATAGCAAAAATATAAACAGATTCAGACTTAGTGAAAAACTGGAGCATGCAAAACAGATTAACAAGTAGGCATGTTTACGAGCTCGATGCACTCACTACAAAGCATGGCATGATAATCTAAGCGTACATCCAGTAAATAGACATGTCATAGAAGCTAGACATGGCAAGAACAACAACATAGCATGCACGGATCAACAACAATAAGCTCGGCAAAATTGCTAAACATGTTAACAATCTGCCAGGAACATTTTATAGCAAAAGTAGAGCTCGATTGACTCAAGCTAGGGTGCTCCATAATTGCAAACAAAGACATGGATGGATAGAGCACCACAATATTAACAAAACATCCTTACTGATCATCCTCAAAAGAGGCACAGATCACTAGGAAACAACATGAACATATGGCATAAAAATAAGGACAGGGCAAGGACTTAGTGAAATTCTAAGTCCCTGAAATCAGCATCATTGAGTAAGCTACTTTGCATGCTTGTGCTAGTCACCACAAATATCAACAAAATACATGGCATACACCCCTGTAAAGATGGCATGGCATTCTACAAAACACATGTAGAGCTCAGGATCATAGCATACACACATTAATCATGGCAAAAATGACAAAAGGCCATTTGCTGAAACAGATCTGTCAAATTCATCACATAGCCCTCTTCCAACAGCATTTTGGGCATCAAGATGAGCTCAAATGAAAATGATACAATGATATTAAATGATGTACTCGTTGAGGCGAACATTTTGATATGCTACACGTACGAATCGGAGCTACGATGACAGAGTTATGATGCGATGAATATGCTCAAAAAATACTGAAATCTGGGGGACTTAGTGAAATTTGGACCTCTCCGGCAAAAGTCAACCCGGGACGAAGCGGTGCGGGATGGAGGGATCCGGATCTGGACGGAGGCCGTTTGGATGGAGGGGTTGGTGGATCTGGTCCACCCTCTTCAGATCCGGTGACGGGGGGGATCTCCGGTGAGGGGTGGCTCTGCTCGCCGGAGCTTCTCCGGCGAGCTCGAGCGGGGCCAGGGCGGCGAGGTGGGGCGGAGCAAGGCGGTCCGGCGCGGTCCGTGACGATGAGGAGGCGCGGAACCGCGGAGAACGGC
>NC_041382.1:406692684-406717049 GCF_002162155.2 Triticum dicoccoides | reverse complement strand
GGGGCGCTCGGGCCTGGGGCGGCTCGGGCGGGCCTAGTGCGGGCCGCGGCGGGCCTCGGCGGCGCGCGATGGAGAGAGAGGGAGGCGGCGGACAGGTGGCGGTGCGGGAGTGGCTGAGGGCGGCAGCGGAGCTAAGGTGGCATGAAGGGATTGGCCCGAGCGATGTGGAGGGCGGACATGTCCGGCGCGGGAGGAAGAAATGTCCGGCGGCGCGAGGAGGACGAAGGTTAGGGTTTCATCTGCGTGAGAATTTCGGAGGGAGACACATATTTATAGGTAGAGGGAGCTAGGAAGCTCCAAATGAGGTGCGGTTTGCGGCCACGCGATCGTGATCAAACGCTCTAGATGATGGGAGAGGTTTAGGTGGGTTTTGGGCCAATTTGGAAGGGTGTTGGGCTGCAACACACACAAGGCCTTTTTGGTCCCTCGGTTAACCGTTGGATTATCAAACGAAGTCCAAATGACACGAAACTTGACAGGCAGTCTATCGGTAGTAAACCAATGCCGCATGACAAGTCTCGGTCCAATCCAAAAACGTTTAACACCCGCATACGAAAAGAGGTAGAAAGGGGCACCGGATGACATAGGAGCGTCGGAATGCAAAACGGACAATGAGGAAAATGCTTGGATGCACGAAACGAACATGTATGCAAATGAAATGCACATGATGACATGATATGCAATGCATGACACGTAAGCAAATGACAAGGCAACACCAGCGAATAATTGGAAGACACCTGGCACATCGGTCTCGGGGCGTTACACTAACCCTATGGTGTGATCCACGCGTGCGCTCATATGATGGGCACAAAGGACAACAACATAACCACAAGCAAATTAAACCAATCATAGCAATTCACCAATTACCAATAGGACAACGAAAATGTACTCAGACATCATAGGATGGCAAGACGTCATTGGATAATAATATGAAGCATAAAGCACCATGTTCAAGTAGAGGGTACAACGGGTTGCGGGAGAGTAGACCGTTGTAGATATATGGGGGAAGGTAATGAAGATGTTGGTGAAGATGATAAAGGTGTTGGTGTAGATCTCCGTCACACAATGATGGCCCCGACGGTGTTCTGGCGCCACCGGGAGAGAGGGGGAGAGAGCCCCCCTTCTTCTTCTTATTCCTTGATCTTCTCCCTAGATGGGAGAAGGGTTTACCCCTGATCCATGGCTTCCATGGCGGCGGAGGGGCGAGAGCCCCTCCGAGATTGGATTTGTCTCTCTGTATCTCTCTCTCTCTCTCTCTCTCTCTCTCTCTCTCTCCCTCTCTCTCTCTCCCTCTCTCTCTCTTTCTGCGTTTCAGATTCTGGCCTTTCACCGTTTCTTATATTCCTGGAGATCTGTAACTCCGATTGGGCTGAAATTTTAACACGATTTGTATCTGGATATTGGCTTTCTTGCAGCGAAAGAAGGACACCAACCGCCTTACGGGGTGGCCACGAGGGTCAGGGGCGCGCCCACCCCCTGGGGCGTGCCCCCTGCCTCGTGGCCCCCTCGGGCATCGTCTCGCGTTGATTCTTCTTCCGAAAAATCACATATATTCCCAAAAAAAATTCGTAAGTTTTCATCCCGTTTGGACTCCGTTTAATATGGATTTTCTGCGAAACAAAAAACATGCAACAAACAGGAACTGGCACTGGGCACTAGATCAACATGTTAGTCCCAAAAATAGTATAAAAAGTTGCCAAAAGTATATGAAAGTTGTATAATATTGGCATGGAACAATGAAAAATTATAGATACGGCAGAGACGTATCAGCATCCCCAAGCTTAATTCATGCTCGTCCTCGAGTAGGTAAATGATAAAAAAGTTAATTTTTGATGTGGAATGCTACCTAGCATAATCTTGATCATGTAATATAATCATGGCATGAATATTAAGACACGAGTGATTCAAAGCAATAGTCTATCATTTGACATTAAGACAATAATACTTCAAGCATACTAATAAAGCAATCATGCCTTTTCAAAATAACATGGCCAAAGAAAGTTATCCCTACAAAATCATATGGTCTGGCTATGCTCCATCTTCACCACACAAAATATTCAAATGATGCACAACCCCGGTGACAAGCCAAGCAATTATTTCATACTTTTGATGTTCTCAAGCCTTTTCAACTTTCACGCAATCCTTAACCTCCTTGATTAAATCAAGTTTGGTTCCAAAGATCAGTATGTCGTCGACATACAGACAAAGAATAACTCCTTCGCCCACCATAGCGATAGCACACACACTTGTCACCATCGTTTACTACAAAGTCGGCAGCAGTTAATGTTCTTTCGAACTTCTCATGCCACTCCTTAGGAGCTTGTTTAAGATCATATAAATACTTTAATAACTTACACACCTTTTCTTCCTGACCAGGTACTACAAAACCATCTGGCTGATCCATGTAAATTTCCTCCTTCAACTCTTCGTTGAGGAAAGCCGTCTTAACATCTATTTGATGAACGAGAAGACCATGTGAGGCAACCAGTGATAGTAGCACCTGAATTGTGGTCAGTCTAGCCACGGGTGAGTAAGTATCAAAGAAGTTTTCACCTTCTTTCTGGGTATAACCCTTAGCCACAAGCCGTGCCTTGTACTTTTCAATCGTACCATCAGGTCTAAGCTTCTTCTTGAACACCCACTTACATCCTACATGTTTGCACCCATAAGGACGGTCAGTGATCTCCCAAGTTCCGTTAGCTAAGATAAAATCCATCTCGCTACGAACAGCTTCCTTTCAGTAGTCAGCATCAGGAGATGCATAGGCTTCTGAAATAGTCCTGGGTGTGTCATCCACAAGGTACACAATGAAGTCATCACCAAAAGACTTTGCAGTCCTCTGTCTCTTACTCCTCACAGAAGTTCCATTGTCACCCTCAACAGGATTCTCAACGTGTTCCATCGCAATGGTGGATTCAAGAATTACAGCAAATTCCTCACTAGATGGAGTAGGTATCTCCTGATTTGATGAACTCGACATATCCTTCATAGGAAATATGTCCTCAAAGAAATTTGCATCATTCGACTCCATAATCATACCAACATGTATGTCGGATACTTCGGATTTTATTATCAAAAATCTATAGCCAATGCTATGAAAAGCATAGCCCAGAAAAACACAATCCATGGTTTTTAGTCCAAGCTTGCGCTTTTTGGGAATTGGTATATTGACTTCCGCCAAACAACCCCAAGTACGTAGGTAAGAGAGTTTCAATCTTTTCCTTTCCCATTCCTCAAATGGAGTCATGGTCTTATGCTTTGCGGGAACTCAGTTTAGGACATGACACGCAGTCATTAGCGCCTCCCCCCATCATTCCTTGGAGAGACCCGATGTGTCTAACATGGTGTTAACCATATCAGTTAGAGTTCGGTTCTTTCTTTCGGCTACCCCATTTGACTGAGGTGAGTAGGGAGGCGTCCTGTCATGGATTATACCATGTTCCGCACAAAACAGATCAAATTCATTGGAAAAAT
Source organism: Triticum dicoccoides (assembly GCF_002162155.2). Lineage (NCBI taxonomy): Eukaryota > Viridiplantae > Streptophyta > Magnoliopsida > Poales > Poaceae > Triticum > Triticum dicoccoides. The sequence continues at coordinate 406,713,575 of NC_041382.1, read as the reverse complement.
ACTCTCCACCATGATCGGACCTAAGCCTTTTAATTTTTTGATCAAGTTGGTTCTCTGTCTTAGCTTTATAGTTTTTGAAGGACGTTAAAGCCTCATCTTTTAATTTTAGAAGATACACATAACAATATCTAGTGGAGTCATCAATCAACATCATGAAGTATCTCTTTCCACCTTTTGTCAACACGCCATTCATCTCACAAAGATCAGAATGTATAAGCTCTAGTGGCGCCAAGTCTCTTGCCTCTGCAGTCTTATGGGACTTGCGAGGTTGTTTAGCTTGCACACATACTTGGCACTTAGAGCCTTTGATAGTAGAGATATTCGGAATTAAATTCATATTGGCTAGCTGCGTCATGCAACCAAAGTTGATGTTACAAAGTCGTGAATGCCAAATATCAGACTCGCTATTATGGCAAACACTATTAATAACTTTAGTGCAAATATCTGACAAAGATAGGCGGAACAAGCCTCCGCTCTCATAGCCTTTTCCAACAAATTGTCCATACTTAGAAATTACAACTTTATTGGACTCGAAAACCAACTTCAAACCATCTCGACATAAACGGGAACCGCTAACGAGATTTTTATTGATGGACGACACATGATGAACGTTCTTCAGACACACGGTCTTCCCCGAAGTAAACTTCAGATCGACCGTACTGACACTGTAACACCCACGATGCGGCTATATCTCCCACGTGTCGGAGCACAACTTAGAGGCATAACCGCATTGTAGGCAATGTAGCAAGAGGGGTAATCTTTACACATCCCATGTACTGAATAAGAAAAGAGATACATAGTTGGCTTACAATCTCCACTTCACCAATACATAAATATAGCATTACAATCATCCAGATACAATCAAGGTCTGACTACGGAACCAAAATAAAGACAACCCCAAATGCATAATGTCCCCGATCGCCCCAACTGGGCTCCACTACTGATCGTTTGGAAAGGAAACGTAGTATCGTCCTGAGTCCTCATCGAACTCCCACTTGAGCTCTGTCGTATCTCCTGGAACGGTATCATCGGCACCTGCATCTGGTTTTGGAAGTAAACTGTGAGTCACGGGGCCTCAGCAATCTCACACCCTCGCGATCAAGACTATTTAAGCTTCTGGGTAGGGAAAAGGTAAGAGGTGAAGCTGCAGCAAGCACTAGCATATATGGTGGCTGACATACACAAATGAGAGCGAGAAGAGAAGGCAAAGCACGTTCGAGAATCTATGATCAAGAAGTGATCCAAGACTACTCACGATCAAGCATAACCCGAGACCGTGTTCTCTTCCCGGACTCCGCCGAAAAGAGACCATCACGGCTACACATGCTGTTGATCCATTTTAATTAAGTTTAGTTTTAGGTTTTCTACAACCGGACATTAACAAATTCCCATCTGCCCATAACCGCGGGCACGGATTTTGAAAGTTCAAAACCCTGCAGGAGTGTCCCAACTTAGCCCATCACAAGCTCTCATGGTCAACGAAGGATATTCCTTCTCCCAGGATGGCCCGATCAGACTCGGAATCCCGGTTACAAGACATCTCGACAATGGTAAAACTAAATCAGCAAAGCCGCCCGAATGTGCCGACAAATCCCGATAGGAGCTGCACATATCTCGTTCTCAGGGCACATCGGATGAGCCAGACGTCGGGTTGGCATAGACCCTGGTTGCCCAGGGGGCGCCGGACATCGCTCAGGTTGGACCAACACTTAGAGAAGCACTGGCCCAGGGGGGTTAAAATAAAGATGACCCTTGAGTCCGCGAAACCCAAGGGAAAAAGGCTAGGTGGCAAACGGTAAAACCAAGGTTGGGCCTTGCTGAAGGAGTTTTATTCAAGGCGAACTATCAAGAGGTTTCCATTATAACCCAACCGTGTAAGGAACGCAAAATCAAGGAACATAACACCGGTATGACGGAAACTAGGGCGGCAAGAGTGGAACAAAACACCAGGCATAAGGCCGAGCCTTCCACCCTTTAACAGGTATATAGATGCATTAAGGTAAACAAGATATAATAATGATATCCCAACAATAAACATGTTCCAACAAGGAACAAACTCCAATCTTCACCTGCAACTAACAACGCTATAAGAGGGGCTGAGCAAAGCGGTAACATAGCCAAACAACGGTTTGCTAGGACAAGGTGGGTTAGAGGTTTGACATGGCAATATGGGAGGCATGATAAAGCATGTGGTAGGTATCTTAGCATAGGCATAGCAATAGAGCGAGCAACTAGCAAGCAAAGATAGAAGTGATTTCGAGGGTATGGTCATCTTGCCTGCAAAGTTCTTCGAGTTGACGTAAGCTTGATCCTGGTAAACGTTCTCAACGGGTTCCTCGATCACGTACTCGACTCCCGGCTCTACCCAAAGCAAGAACACAAGCAAAGGGAACCATGATCAACCACGGTGCAATGCGCAAGCAACATGATGCAAAACATGGCATGATATGCGGGATGTGATATGCAATGCATATGCGTGCTTCGGAAGGGAAAGATTGAACCAGGCCTCAACTTGGAAAACCAAGAGTGCCGCTGGAAAGATGAGTTGATTTCGGTTGAAATCGATATAAAGATCACCGAAATCGGATGCATGGTTTGCAAATGACAAGCAAAACAAATATGGCACCGATCTGCGATTAACAGCACGAGGCCATCTAAATGCATCAAGAACATCAAGCTACTGCACTCTAACATAACAACAAAGCACATGGCAGTGATCCACTCAAAATGCTTGACAAAAGATGAACACTGAGCTATGGCTAATTTACACAATAGCAGGTTCAAACAAGCATGGCAAAAGTGCAAAAGATATCAGGTTCACAGACTTAGTGAAAATAACAACATGACAGGATTTAACATCAGGAAGCAATGTTTAGAGCAAGATAACAACATGCTACAGGAACATATCATGGCAAAGCAAGGCATGGAATGAAACTACACAAAGCATATAACAAAAGTCCCTTACTGACCATAAGCCAAAAGGGATCAGAAAATACAATGGCAACCATGTGAACATAACAAGTTTCATTAACAGATTCAGACTTAGCAGAAAACTGGAACATGGCAAAAACGGATTTACGTAGGCATGTTTGCGAGCTCGATGCACTCACCACAAGACATTGCATGACAAATTAAGCATACACCCAGCAAGTAGACATGATAAATAAGCTAACCATGGCAAGAACACTCTCATAGCATGCATGGATCAACTACAACAACCTCGGCAAAATTGCTTAACATGTAAACAATCTGCCAGGAACATTTTATAGCAAAAGTAGAGCAAGATTGGGTCATGCTAGGGTACTCCATAATTGCAAAAAAAGACATGGATGGATAGAACATAACAATATCTCAAAAACATCCTTACTGAACATGCTCAAAATAGGCATGGATCACTCTGTAGCAACATGAATACATGACATAAAAAATATTATCAGGGAAAAGACTTAGAAGAATTCTAAGTCCCTGAAATCAACAACATCATGAGAGCTACTTTGCATGCTTGTGCTAGTCACCACAAAGATCAAAAAATACATGGCATACACCCCTGTAAAGATGGCACGACATACAACAAAACAAATGTAGGGCTCAAGATCATAGGAGGCACACATTTAACATGGCAAAAATGACAAATGTCCATAATCTGATAAGAATCTGAAACTAACATTACATAGCACTATTGCAACAACATTTAGGGCATCAAGATGAACTCAAATGAACATGGTGCAATGGAATGAAATGAAGTGCATATCCAAATGAACAATTTGATATGCTACATGCCCAAAATGGAGCCACGGATGCAAAGTTATGACATGATGAAATATGCTAAAAATACTGAAAACCGGGACAGAAGTCAACCCCTAGGGTTCGTCCCAGATCTGGATCCAGCGCGCACGCGAACCGAGGTGGCTGGACTCTCGCCGGAGTCGGAAGGAGAGCTCGCCAGAGAGGGGATCCGGTGACGGGGTGCTCGCCAGAGAGGGGGCCGGGGAGGCGCGGCCGGGCGCGGGACCCGAGTGGGCGGCGAGGGGCGCGGGCCCGGGGCGGCGAGCGGCGATGGTGGCCGCGGTCTGATACGTCTCCAACGTATCTATAATTTTTGATTGCTCCATGCTATATTATCTACCGTTTTGGGCAATATTGGGCTTTATTATCCACTTTTATATTACTTTCGGGACTAACCTATTAACCGGAGGCCCAGCCCAGATTTGCTGTTTTTTGCCTATTTCAGTGTTTCGAAGAAAAGGAATATCAAACGGAGTCAAAACGGAACAAAATCAACTGGAGAAGTTATTTTTGGAAGGAAACCTACCAGATAGACTTGGACCCTATGTCAGAAGATGAAGGAGGAGCTCACAGGGTAGGGGCGCGCCCCCTGCCTCATGGCCCCCCCTTCGGTCCACTGACGTACCTCCTGCACCCATATATACCTACGTAACCTAAAACTTCTAGAATAGAGATTAGATCAGGAGTTCCGCCGCCAGAAGCCTCCGTAGCCACCAAAAGCCAATCTAGACCCGTTTCGGCACCCTGCCGGAGGGGGCAATCCCTCTTCGGTGGCCATCTTCATCATCCCGGTGCTCTCCATGACGAGGAGGGAGTAGTTCTCCCTCGGGGCTGAGGGTATTTACCAGTAGCTATGTGTTTGATCTCTCTCTCTCTCTCTCTCTCGTGTTCTTGATTTGGCACGATCTTGATGTATCGCGAGCTTTGCTATTATAGTTGGATCCTATGTTTCTCCTCCCCCTCTTCTCTCTTGTAATGAATTGAGTTTCCCCTTTGAAGTAATCTTATTGGATTGAGTCTTTAAAGACTTGAGAACACTTGATGTATGTCTTGCCATGGATATCTGTGGTGACAATGGGATATCACGTGATTCACTTGATGTATGTTTTGGTGACCAACTTGCGGGTTCCGCCCATGAACCTATGCATAGGGGTTGGCACATGTTTTCGTCGTGATTCTCCGGTAGAACTTTGGGGCACTCCTTGAGGTCCTTTGTGTTGGTTGAATAGATGAATCTGAGATTGTGTGATGCATATCGTATAATCATACCCACAGATACTTGAGGTGACATTGGAGTATCTAGGTGACATTAGGGTTTTGGTTGATTTGTATCTTAAGGTGTTATTCTAGTACGAACTCTAGGGCTGTTTGTGACACTTATAGGAATAGCCCAACGGATTGATTGGAAAGAATAACTTTGAGGTGGTTTCGTACCCTACCATAATCTCTTCGTTCGTTCTCTGCTACTAGTGACTTTGGAGTGACTCTTTGTTTCATGTTGAGGGATAGTTATGTGATCCAATTATGTTAGTATTGTTGAGAGGACTTACACTAGCGAAAGTATGAACCCTAGGCCTTGTTTCCTATCATTGCAATATCGTTTACGCTCACTTTTATCACTTGTTACCTTGCTGTTTTTATAATTTCAGATTACAAATACCTTTATCTACTATCCATATACCACTTGTATCACCATCTCTTCGCCGAACTAGTGCACCTATACAATTTACCATTGTATTGGGTGTGTTGGGGACACAAGAGACTCTTTGTTATTTGGTTGCAGGGTTGCTTGAGAGAGACCATCTTCATCCTACGACTCCTACGGATTGATAAACCTTAGGTCATCCACTTGAGGGAAATTTGCTACTGTCCTACAAACCTCTACACTTGGAGGCCCAACAACGTCTACAAGAAGAAGGTTGTGTAGTAGACATCACGTTCGCCGGTGAACTGCGGCGGTGGGGCGGCGAAGCTCCGGCGGGGAGCGGTCGGCGGCGCTCGGGTGGCTGAGGACGGGCGGCGGAGGAGACGAGCCGGGCTCGGGCGGCGCGACTTGGGCCTCGGGGGCCCTCCGCGGGCTCTGCGGGCCGGTGAAGTGGGCGCGCGGCTCGGCGAGTCGGCTGCTGACACGTGGCGGTGGCAGGCGGTGGCGGACACGTCCGGCCGTCTCAGACGTGTCCGGCGGCGACGGGGGAAGAGGAGCTAGGGTTTGACCCGAAAAAGAAGGAGGGGGAGGCCTATTTATACATAGAGGGAGCTAGGAGGCTCCAAATTGAGCATGGTTTTTGGCCACGCGATCGTGATTGAATGACCAAGATGATGGAAGGGGTTTAGGTGGGTTTTGGGCCACTTTGAAGAGGTGTTGGGCTGCAACACACATGAGGCCTTTATGGCTCCTCGGTTAACCGTTGGAGTATCAATCGAAGTCCAGATGGCACGAAACTTGACAGGCGGTCTACCAGTAGTATACCAAGGCTGCATGGCAAGTCTCGGTCCAATCCGAGAACGTTTAACACCCGCACACGAAAAGAGGTAAAATGGGACACCGGAGGACATAGGAGCGCCAGAATGCAAAACGGACAACGGGGAAAATGTTCGGATGCATGAGACGAACACGTATGCAAATGCGATGCACATGATGACATGATATGAGATGCATGACAAAGACAAAAGCAACACGGAGACAAAACCCAACAACGAGGAATCTCATAACTTAGTGCCGGAAATGGCAAGAGTTGGGATACAAATATGGCAAGTTACATATGGGGCGTTACAGACACCTCGAACGATGGCATGTAACCCGTTTCACATCAGCACGGAAGAATTCCCTGTGACCTGGCAAGAAGAAAACATGGAGGCGTCAGCACAAACATGTACATTGGCACCGGTGTCAATTAACCAATCAGGAGATTAAAGTACTGAAAGGATGGTAGGAAGAATACTGTACCCAGATTCCTTCATATCAGTATCACTGATGACAACATTAGCGGACTTGACGCTCTTCTCATGTTCGCACTCCTCAAAGCAGTTAGGACACTTCGGAGCCCAGTAATTAGGATCACCGTAGACATGGCAAAGTCCCTTCCCCTTCTTATGAGAATTCTTCTTGAAGTTGGTAGAGTGTGACGGCTTGTTCTTTGTATCAAATTTGCCTTTGCCCTGAGTTTTGTTCTTGTTATTTTTAAACTTGTTGGGCTGGAAGTTCTTCTTCCGTACCATGTGGGCACTACAAGCTCCTTTGGCAACTCGAGCACGTGTGTCCTTTGCTCTCGCCTTCTCTTCAACATCAAGAGTACCAATGAGATCCGCAATGGAAAACTCATGTCCCTTGTGTTTCAGGGAAGTATCAAAATTGTTCCACGAAGGTGGAAGCTTGGCAATAATGCCTCCGGTAAAAAATTTGTCCAGCAACACACACTTGAAGTACTCGAGTTCCTTTTGCGAGTGACTGTATCTCATGAGCTTGTCGTACAACAGAGTGCTCATCAGTCATCTTATAGTCATAGAATTGCTTCATGACGTACAACTCGTTGCCGGCGTCCGAGGCACCAAACTTGGCCTCGAGCGCAGCCCACATGTCCTTGTCGTTGTAAAACGACATATACGAATCCACAATGGAATCATCAAGAACACTCAGAAGAGCGCCTTTAAAGAGAGTATCGATCTTCTCAAAAGCTTCCAGCTGTGATGGATTAAGATCGCCCTCAGGCTTGCCCTTAGTGGCATCATAGCATCCCATGGTCTGAAACTAGTAGGCTGCTCTCGTGCGTCACCTCTTATATTGCACCCCCTTAAAGGCAGGCGGCTTCAGATGTGCAGCAAAACCACTCAGAGTAGATTGCCTATATTCAGGTTTTTGGATTGTTGGAAATATGAGCAAATTACTACGAGATTTAATCTGAATAAACAGAAGATAAATCATGACTGCAATAGCAGAGATTAAACTAATCATGCGAACTAGCATAGTAGATGAACAGATCACATTTAGGGCACATACTAGAAACATGAATTCTACCACGATCTCAAACGTGAAGGATAGAATCACATACGGTGCAGTGGGAGCAGCACAACTGGCGTTGACGTTGTCGCCCATGTCGTCGAGGATGAGGTTGTCGAGGTCGGGGAAGAAGTCGTCGCTGCCAGCAGTCACACAAGTGCGCTCCCCCAAAAACCTGATCGCCCTTCTCCCGTACAGGATCACGAGAGGCGGGGTTCCGGAGGCCTGCTGTCCCTTCTCCTGGTGCACGCCGAAAGGAGGGATGGAGAAGACTTGCTTGGCGGCGCAATGATCTGGAACGATGGTGCGAAACCATACGAAGCGGCAGCGGGGTAGACGTCTGCCTGACTATATAGTGCGGGCCGGGTAGGTCGCGGGAGGTAAACCCCACGTTCGAGTTGTCACGGTCCAAAAGAATCGGAAACGGTTCAGTAATTAACGCGCCCGTTAATTATTAATTAATGACTCATTAATTTTTCCCGAGCAGCAAAAATATAGACAACGTGCATAGCTCTGTCCTCGGCTCGGCTCAATCCCGCAACCGGCGACGCGTCGTGACAAGGCGTGGCGCGGCGAGGCGAGCGAGGAGGAGGAGCGCGCATGTAGGTCTCCTCTTCTCATGCTCATACAAGTGGTAGAAGAGCTGACCTTATAAAGAGGTGCAAGTCTCTCTCAACTTTCATGGTGGGACTAAACTCTAGTCTCACTTACTCCACTCACATGTGTGCATTAATGGGCCAAGAGAATTTCAGAATTTTAGTTGGTCTTTGGGCCAAAGGCCTACTAGCAAAATTCCAATAAGATGGTCCACATTTGTGAAGACTATCTCAAACCCTTGTTGGGGAACGTAGTAATTTCAAAAATTTCCTACGCACACACAGGATCATGGTGATGCATAACAACGAGAGGGGAGAGTGTGTCCACGTACCCTCGTATACCGAAAGCGGAAGCGTTAGCACAACACGGTTGATGTAGTCGTACGTCTTCACAATCCAACCGATCCAAGTACCGTACGTATGGCACCTCCGAGTTCAGCACACGTTCAGCTCGATGACGTCCCACGAACTCCGATCCAGCAGAGCTTCGAGGGAGAGTCCCGTCAGCACGACGGCGTGATGATGGTGATGATGATGCTACCGACGCAGGGCTTCGCCTAAGCACCGCTACGATATGATCAAGGTGAATTATGGTGGAGGGGGCATCGCACATGGCTGGGAGAGATCAACAGATCAACTTGTGTGTCTTGGGGTGCCCCCTGCCCCCATATATAAAGAAGCAAGGGAGGAGGAGGCCGACCCTAGGAGGGGCGCGCCAAGGGAGTAGGATTCCTACTCCTAGTAGGAGTAGGTTTCCTCCTTTCCTAGTCCAACTAGGAGAAGGGGGGAAAGGAGGGGAGTGGAGAAGGAAGGGAGAGGGGGGCCGCGCCCCAAACCCTTTGTCCAATTCGGACTGGGCTTGGGAGGGGCGCGCGCCACCTCCTGGTTGCTGCCTCTCCTTCCCACTAAGGCCCATTAAGGCCCAATACTACTTCCCCATATTCCCATAACTCCCTGGTACTCCGAAAAATACCCGAATCATTCGGAACCTTTTCGATGTCCGAATATAGTCGTCCAATATATCGATCTTTAAGTCTCGACCATTTCGAGACTCCTCGTCATGTCTGTGATCACATCCGGGACTCCGAACAACCTTTGGTACATCAAAACTCATAAACTCATAATATAAATGTCTTCGAAACTTTAAGCGTGCGGACCCTACGGGTTCGAGAACTATGTAGACATGACCGAGACATGTCTCTGGTCAATAACGAATAGCGGAATCTGGATGCTCATATTGGCTCCCACATATTCTACGAAGATCTTTATCGGTCAAACCGCATAACAACATACGTTGTTCCCTTTGTCATCGGTATGTTACTTGCCCGAGATTCGATCGTCAACATCTCAATACCTAGTTCAATCTCGTTACCGACAAGTCTCTTTACTCGTTCCGTAATACATCATCTCGCAACTAACTCATTAGTTGCAATGCTTGCAAGGCTTAAGTGATGTGTATTACCGAGTGGGCCCAGAGATACCTCTCCGACAATCGGAGTGACAAATCCTAATCTCGAAATACGCCAACCCAACAAGTACCTTCGGAGACACCTGTAGAGCACCTTTATAATCACCTAGTTGTTGTGACGTTTGGTAGCACACAAAGTGTTCCTCCGGTAAACGGGAGTTGCATAATCTCATAGTCATAGGAACATGTATAAGTCATGAAGAAAGCAATAGCAACAAACTAAACGATCAAGTGCTAAGCTAACGGAATGGGTCAAGTCAATCACATCATTCTCCTACTGATGTGATCCCGTTAATCAAATGACAACTCTTTGTCTATGGCTAGGAAACATAACCATCTTTGATCAACGAGCTAGTCAAGTAGAGGCATACTAGTGATACTCTGTTTGTCTATGTATTCACACATATATCATGTTTCCTGTTAATACAATTCTAGCATGAATAATAAACATTTATCATGATATAAGGAAATAAATAATAACTTTATTATTGCCTCTAGGGCATATTTCCTTCAACCCCGTGTCAGGAGGCAAGAACTCCTACTTTGCCAAATGTCAGGAGGCTTGCAGGAAGGATGTCGAGCGGGCATTTGGTGTGCTCCAATCTCAATTTGCTGTTGTCCGGTACCCCGCTCAGACCTGGTCGAAAGATCAAATGTGGGAGGTCTTAACTTGTTGTGTCGTCTTGCACAACATGACCTTTGAGAGTGAGCAGGAATAGCCAGCTTTTGACACTGAACCATATTACAGGCAGGGTCCTCTTGCCCAAGTTGATCACCAGCTACCGGCAACCTGGATTGCCTTCCTCAATATTCGTCAGGAGATCCGAGACCCATAGATGCATCAACAACTGCAGCAGGATCTGGTAGAGCACCTATGAAGGCTCAAGGGCAATGCCTAGCTTGACGTGTGATGAAATATGAGTTTTTATTTGTTGAACTATTTGATTTGTTTGTTGAACTATTTGATTGATATTGATTTTCTATGATGAACTATGTGATAAAAAATAGCTTCTGTCGAATTTGTGCCGAAGCACGCCGAATATGGGTTGAAATCGGTCCAATTTACGCTGAAAGTTGGCTGAAAGTGGGCCGAAATCGACGCCTATGGGGCGACCTTGGGGGGCGGCTGAGAACCCAAGCCCCCTCATATCGATTTTTCCGCCAACACGCCCTTAAATGGCGCTATTTCAAACCCCTGAAGGGCCAAACGGCTGAAGATGCTCTAACAAAAGCGCAACTACTTTAGTAGAACTAGCAGTACTATAACACTAGCCTACTGGGTGAGTGGTCCTGTTTGCCTCGAGAAAAGAAGACCCACGTTGGCTGCCTTTCTCTTTCGAGACTTGTAACATGGCCATTGATTTTATTTATGAGGAAAATGCTCAAGCGGCCCGTGTCCATGTGAACTTTTTTTTTTCAGGTGATGTGAACCTAATTTTCAGAACTTGCACCTTGTTTTGGCTCCCCAAAATTGGCTCTATTATTCAAAAACAGGAATTCGATTCAAGATACATGACTGCCGCAAAATTAGAATTGTCAATTTGAAATGCAATTCCAATGAGTTAGGATATCACCAAACGTGCAAACATGTGCTCTGTGATTGGTTTTGCACTTTTTTTTTTGAAAAGTTGGTTGAAAACCCCTCGTCATCATTGTGATGTACACAACCATATTTATTAAAGTACTTCCTTCATTTCTTTATATTAGTAGTATAAGACCATTATAAAACATACATTTTGCATCTATACAAGGTCACTAACAGTAATCGAGGCAAAAATTAATGATATTTACTAGCAACTTGTTTAATACTTGTATGCATGTAGTCATAATGACACTGCGCTATTTTTCTCATTCCTTTTTTGCATGCACGCGAGCGTATTAATGATCCTAGTAACAATAAGAAAAGTTGGCTTGCAAAGTACTCCCTTCGTCCCAAAATAGATGACTCAACTTTGTACTAACTTTGTATTAAAGTTGGGTCATCTATTTTGGAACGGGGGGAGTAGTCATTAAATTTTACCTTGATAGTTGTAATCTCAGTTTGTGGCCTTATATAAGGGAATGGAGGAAGTATATTGGATAGTGTAGGGTTAGAAGACATGGTTTTGCTTTTTTTTTTTGTGTGTGTAGCTTGAACCACATATTTCCTCATGAAAATTTTAGGGATGTAGTATACGCCCCTGGGTTCACGTGTAATTTTCTTAAATATTTTTTTTGAAACTTAAAAAAATGGTTTTGTATTTTTCAAAAATCTGAGCTTCATGGAGCTCAGGGTCCAAAAGCAATTTCCTTACAACCATGTAGTCCCTCTGTAAACTAACATAAGAGCGTTTAGATCATTACTTTAGTGATCTAAACGCTCTTATATTAGTTTATGGAAGGAATACTATACATTTATATTGCAGTGAATTTGCATGGACCTAAGGTTTTATGTTGATTTTTTTCTAAGAAGTTGGTTTCACTTCTTTTCTCACCCCGTGTTGTATCCAAATATAAAATATTACTTTCTCTGTCTCATAATATAAGAATATTTTTTGACACTAATGTAGTGTGAAAACCGCTCTTATATTACGGAATGGAGGGCGTACTAGCTAGATGAGGTTTCTTGTGCGAGTTATATTGAATCATGGTTGCAGATGCACTAAAAATGATAAAAGTCCAAATACCTGGCCACATATTATTGCATTTTTTTACATCAAAACCTTCACTTATTCATTGGTAATCAGGGTTTTGAGTACATCATTTACATATGATGGCATTAACTGTTAGTCAAAGTTTAAATCTTGAGATGTGTGACTCGGTACAAGAGGGGGAAGAGTCTTGAGATCATGTCGGACGCCTTGTACTCGGCCGTAATTGGCAGAGGGTAGGATAACATAGTCTGGCCACAAGTAGGGGTATATATATAATATATTTCCCCTGATAGTGTGCTCAATAGCTATATGTTTTTTTGTTGTTGCGGAAACTCAATAGCTATATGTGATTGGTTCTTGTGAAAATGGGGACTGGGACTTGTGAACATCTAGAAGCATAAATACAGTACTGTATTATTCTTTGACTTACACTGGGCACGGTACTACAAAGTCGGCACGATTTCTCGTCGGTATGCAATTGGCACTCAGTCCTCTCCTACAATTTTAGTTTAATTTGCCACCACAGCAACTGCCTTGGTTTTCCTTCCCACGCTACGATACGATGACGGGAACGCGTATGGCTATTATTTTCGCCCATGTTATCTTCAACTATCTGAAATTCTTCACAAGACTTGTGTTAATTAATTGCCTTTGGAGTCGTCACTTGCCAGTCTTCTTCAGGACTGCCCTTATAACAAACTAAGTTAAAAGGACGAGCGTTAGCAGCCAGGCATATGCCATTCAATTCAGGGGGTGCATATTTTTGTAGCAAAGTCAGAAGCAGGGAGTAGGTATTGCTGTTTTGTATCAGAAAACAAACTGATTGATAAGTACGGCAGTATATACTAGTATATGCTTCCTTCGTTTCATAATGTAGTGCATATATATTTTCTAGAAAGACAAGCCTTGCAAACTTTGATCATGTTTATAAAGAAAACTGATTATATCTACAATGCCAAATATGTACAATATGAAAATACGTCTTGTGATGTATCTAATGATATGTAATTTATATTCCAGATGTATATGTTTTTTCTCTGCAAAAGTTTGACTTTCCAAAAAAATCTGTAAGCACTATATTGTGGATCGGAGGTAGCAGTAGGTGCTGTGTGTCAGCATGCATCCATGCATGCATACCGCCTAAGCTAAGCTCAAACTACAAGGGCGATCAAGCTCAAAGGTTGTTTAATTATTTATTATGGATCAATTATTGGAGCCAACAATTACAGTATCATCATATTATGTAGTAAATGGACCGAATATTTCCGCATATATCTTCCCCCCTATACATATCAAGCATAGCAACCAGTTTTCTTCACCATAGTTACAGCTTACAGCTAATTAATCAACTTTAATTGCTGGTAGAAAAGAGCAGCATTGTATTATATGTAGATGCGGTTGTCTTCTTCTCTCTTCACAGCCTCGAGTGGTCCTGGTATTGCTCCATGAACGAGTCGTTGAACTTCTTGAAGCTCGACATGATCGCCGGCATGTCCTCCTCCGCGGGCAGGATCGTCGTCCTCAGATGGAACACCCTGCAAATTGTTCCATATCACAAAGTGCAATCTTATTACTGAGCAAGGACAAACGGTGATCGGTTCTGCAGTAAAAAAATATGATGATAATGGTGATGAACAGGAGGACTGGTTTCCTACAATGGTTCAACCAAGATGGGAATGGGCTGACGTCACCCATTTTGACACTGGCCCCGCCCAAAATTTCCAGTCCAATGGGTTTTTTGGGTCGGATTCGTGTGGAGACAGGGCCAGCGGAGTCGATCCTCATCAGCCCATCAGGATGAGTGGGTCGACCCAAATTTGGTTGCCCGGGGCTGTAGTATGCCGTTATGATAGTATATACCTTTGCAAGGGTTGTTAGGCTTGTGCTTACAGGAAAGTTTCAAACTATTGACCCAAGATTGCTTTTGTTCCAGAAATGCAAATATGCTAAGTTGTGGACTTGTGGTGCTAACATCTTCATGGTAGTAATAGAAACCAGGTCCAGGCCGGAGCAGGCCAGCCCATTCCCATTCTTATCAGGTTCATGATTAGCATAAGCCCAAAGTGCAGTGACAATTTCCATGTGTATCACAACACTGATGATGGGCCACTGTTCTCATATGCCCAGTTTATCATGCTTCACTTCTACTCCCTCCGTTCCTACATATAAGCCTTTTTAGAGATTCCAATACAGACTACATAAGGAGCAAAATGAGTGAATCTACACTCTAAAATGCATCTATATACATCCGTATGTGGTCCATAACTCCATATTGAAATCTCTAAAAGGTCTTATATTTAGAAACGGAGGGAGTAGCTAGGATCTCTTACACCTTGTAACTAAAAAAAATTATTAAAACAATAACTGATGATATCAGAAAAGCACTTACCCTTCTTTCTGACCAAAACCTGAGCCTGGAACAGTGGAAATTCCAGTGGCTTCCAGAAGCTTGAGGCAGTAGTAAACATCGGGCGCTTTGCCAGCGCTTTTTGCTACATCCATAGCTCTTTGCGGCAGCCGTATTTGCGGGAAAGAATACATAGCTCCTGCAAAAGCATAATAGCATAGAACATCAGAGACAAGCTTCTTTGCCATTGAAAAATATGCATTGCAGCGTATTTACGGGCAAGAATACATAGCTCCTGCTACAGATAATAGCCAGATAAAAATATGCAGTTTAGAGCTTTTATGTTACCTTCTGTGAAATTGCAGACAACATTTCGGCAACTATTGAAACCGTCTGTCATTATTTGTGCCCTCCTCCTTAAAGATTCAAGGATAGACTTACTGCAACGTCAGTTTGAAGCATGTTAGTACCAGCTAACACGCTAATGTTCTTTCATATGGGAAGTGAGGCATATAGTAAGAAATACGAAGGGCGGTGTTTTTAACCTTTCAGCAGAGTACTTCAGGTACGAGATGTCTCCAGGTTTAGGAGGGTTCACCATAAGCCCCATCTGCGAATTAAAGAATCAGAACCATTGTATAACTTCTTAAAATAAAGCAAGATAACTGCAAAAAAAAATAGTATGCTGATCACAACACAGAATACAACAGTGAAAACGAGGTTCTGATTTTCAAGAATTCCAATAGTAGTTCATGGATTGCCTCCTACTACCCCCACCCCTCCCAACCAAAAACAACAACAGAATCATTAAACTTTGTTTCACTTACAAAGATCTGCCCAGGAACATTTGGACTCAGCGCGATTGATGCAACCTTGTAAATCTCGTCGACAGTCTGTCAGAACAAACAGAAGAGCAATTTGATTATGGGTATTTAAGAAAGTATGTGTTACCATCCAAACTTGAGTGTAAACGTTTGTACAATGGAATAAAGTGCCATCCTTATTTATGTGACTTGTCTTATTTACACGTTCAATCTCAACTTTCAAAGCTTTGAGGTTGGACACAGCTAGCAGCTGTAAATGAACATCGAGGGACTGGTGACATACATATAACTCCAACATGCATTGTTCATTACCCAACAGTTTTGGGGGTATCCACAAAGTGCACTCCATTAATAAAAGGAATATGTTGGTGCAACAAATGTAATTGCAACAACCTAGCTAGTACAGGATGGGTTTAGTGGATCATATTGCACATTGTAGTATATACACAACTGTACTGCTAAGAAAGAACAATAGCAAGTCCAGGAAATTCTGATGCAGTTTTTTTTTTTGCAATAATACATGAATTATGTAAAATCTTATTTATATATGTATTTCGTTTTTTTATAGCTGCATTCTTCATACATAGTAGTAAGTAACTTGTTCATAATCTTTAAGATAAATCATAAATTCTGTAGTAGAATGTTACCTTGGGAGGAATATTTGTCATTTCAAAGTACCCACCACGTTGTCCACACTCTCCCCAATATCCTTTGGACACAGTATGGAAAGAAATCAGCTGAACTTCCCTGCTTACTGGAGGACCCATGTCAAACATAACCTAGAACATGTTGAGAAAGGCCATTGTGGTCAGCGCAATTGATATTTGAGAAAAAATATCCGATTATCTTTCAGTGTAACACAGCATGAGCTTAATCTCTTGTAGTAGTTTCTCGGCGTGCGGAAGCAAGTACTTGTCAATATGTGTTACTTAAGGGCAACTTAGAGTGCTCACTAGATTATAGACTTGTCACATGAAAATTATAAGCTTGAGTGAAGCTGTAACCATCGGTACCTTTCTTGCACTTATAAACGGACGCTCATCTTGATAAACATTCTGTTGATAAACTTCATCTGCAAGCAGAACCAAGTTTTCCTGATAGCAGAAGTTCAAAAGTTCCCTAATATTTGCTTCACTTAGGCATTGACCAGTAGGGTTTCCTGGGTTTATTATCACCATTGCTCGAACCTAGATTGGAGGGAAAAAAATATCATCAGAGCCAAATACAACTAGTATACATTAAGGATAACAATTTTATATAAGCAGCATGCCTACAACGATATAGAAAGAAGAAGAAAATCATGAACTATGAGAAGGTGAAACAAATTACACTGTCAACACAAAACATCCAACAAACAATTTTACAAGTGTTTCTTTCTTCAAGCTAACTATTAGACTACTGATCTTTCTTCCCAAGAGTTAGTAGAGGTTTTAGTGTAGAGAATGAAGATAGGCAAGGGTCTGATTGCAGAGACGACAAGCATAGCATTCTAGTTGGATAAAAATAATATGTCTGGTTACATCTGGTATTTCTGATGAGTATGTAAGACAGGATGAAATATACTACATGCTAAGTCCTAAATTATCGGTAAACACTTACAGTGATTCCCTTTGACCGTGCTTCTGCAACTGATTGCCGGGTACTGACAAGATCAAGTCCCCAGTTAGCCTCTTCTTCCAAATAATACGGGACAAGAGAACCACCAAAGAGGGAAATAGCAGCAGAATAAAGCGGGTATTGTGGAACAGGGACCAAAATCTGCCAAGAAAGATACATGCATCTCAACCACATTGGGTTTATTTACACTTATCTTAAGTAAGAATTTGGGGAAAGATGCGGCTTTCAAGGATAACCATACCCCGTCCCTCTCATTTCTGATAATGGCGTTGAGCATTTGCATCACACCTTTGCTGGCACCATCAGTGAGGTAAATAAGCTCTGGATCACTGCAGTAAGTAGACCATAGAATACCAGTGTGAGGAGGGAGGAAGGATGACCAGAAAAACTGAGATGTGCAAGTAGATAGGATATTTTCATGGGCGCTCTTGTTCAGTCTGACCTTGGATACCCATCACGCCTCTGAATGAACTCGGCAACTTCCTGCCTAACCCCAGGGATACCTCGGGAGTCACTGTAAGCACCTGGTGAGATAGATTACAAGTTGTGTCAGTCAAACACACACACACACACGCATATAGAGTATATACGTAAGACTACAGAAACAATGGAACATACTCCCTCCATTCGGAATTACTTGTCTTGAAAATGGATGTATCTAGAACTAAAATACATCTAGATACATCCATTTCTACGACAAGTAATTCCGAACGGAGGGAGTAGTACTGTAATACATGAGTGAGTAGATAAAAGTGGATAAACTCTTATTTGTTATGTGAAGAAATTAAAAACCGTCAGCTCTGCATTTGTTATCCACTTCCACTTGCATGCATATATATGGAGTAAAAAAAAGGCACAAGTGTGCGTGCCTGAAGAAAACCTAGAAACATCCTGGATTAGGAGTAGTAGAAAAGAAGGGATGGATTTTGGGCGGACGAGAATATGTTACCTAAACCGCCGGGCGCGAGGGAGAGGTAGTGCTTGGCCCTCGCGATGGCATCGGCGGGGAAGATGAGGCCGACGTTGGGATCATCGAGCAGGAAGGGAGCCTGGCAGAGCGCCACCACCTGCGCACCGAAAGGACAAGTGAGCACACCCACCAACCTCCAATCAATCCTGTTTCCTACTGTAGGTTGGTGAAGAGAAGAAGAGGATAGCAACCTGGCGGGGGAAGGTGAGTGGCTTCTGGCCGAGGGCGTGCGGGTTGCCGACGTTGGTGAAGATGATCCTCTTGCCCTCCTTCTGGAGCTCGGAGGCGCGGAGGTAGAGCTCCCCGCGCACGGCGTACTGCACCTTCTTGACGTTCTCGTTGAGCTCCTCGTAGTCCAGGGCCTTCCTCCCCATCATCTTCTCGTCTTCTCCAGATCCCTCGTGCGCCGCCGCAGAGGGGAAAGGTGGGTGTGGGGGGTGATGTGGAGAAGAAGGGAACCAAGAAACAGGGGAGCAGGTGGGATTTTGTAGTGTAATGGCAGGGCAGCGAGATTCCTTGTCGCGTTGCTGGGCGTGCGCAGTGCAGATTAATCAAGCGCGGATAATGTGGAGGAGACGAGACGGCATCCGCTCAATTTTCTTGCGCACCGAAGAGAATGAGATTTGCGCCCCGAAATTGAGTGGGGAAAGGACTAGGAACTCGGGATGGAGATAAGAGCGGGAATGGCCACAGGTTGGGTTATCACCTCGCCTGCGGTGGACAAGGAACAAGCTCCTCTTGCCTGCCTGCCCGCCCCTTGGCACCTGGAGGGGAGCGCAATAATGCAGCAGCAGCAACAATTCTCTTCCTTGTCTCCATCTATCCGTCTATCCATCTTCACACACGTAACTGGCTCTGCTTTGTTCTCCATGGGATAGGAAAGATGCAAAATGGTGCTAGTAAATTGTTTCAGTTTCAAGAAAACAAGACTGAAACAGGGTAGTGTTGGGCATGTCCTAGCACCAGCAGCAAATTCAGGCCAGATTTAGTAGCATCTCATATTGCATTGCAGCAACACTAGGAACACAAATTACCCCATTTTGTTTTCCTCTTTGTATCTTTTTTTTTTCAAAAAGGGGGCTCCCCAGCCTCTGCATCAGAGTAATGCATACAGCCATCTTATTAACCAAATAACAAAATGTGCCAACAAGGTTCGAAAGTCTCCAGCTCAAAGAAAGAAAAAGGATAAATGCAGCTCACACAGAGCTAAAAGACGCTAGACACACAAACTAGCCAGGGAAAGGTGCCACAACCGGCTGGCTAAAAATAGACAGGAAAACTAATTGCCTATCCTATTACATGACCGCCATCCAAACCGGTTGAAGATATCCCGAGCTACCATCTCCCAACGGATAGGTCCAGTAACCAAATGCTCCCTAGCCTTCATCGAAGTGAGTAGCGACCACGAACGGACTAGTGCCGTAGCTCGGAAAATAACCTGCAAGAAATGAAACCGTGATGTTCCTCTTTGTATCTGCATCCACTGCAAATTCAGAACCAACTAGGGATGGTTCATGGTGCTTGCTGAGCTAATGTGGTACTCGTTTTTTTTTTGTATATATATATATGCATCTGTTACAAGTTCAGAACTAGGGAAAACTAATCTATACTAGTATCATTTTTCTTTTCAGGTTATATACAGTACTCGACAATATGGGTGAAACAAACAGGTTACTGTCCCCTTTGTCTTGTGCTGCTCTCAGGGCATTTCTAACCGATTCCTAAAAAATAGCAGAGTATCCCGCCGAGTAAACCTCCATTAAGTTTTTATCGGTTCTAGCCGATCCCCTAAACTTAGCGAAGTAAAACGTAAATTTGCATAAATTCAACTTAATTTCAACCAAAATTTGCATGCATTTAAACATAAATTCAACATAGATAGTCTTGACAACCAAACATTAAACATAAGTTCAAACTTAAACTACACTAAAAACTACTTATCTTCATCAGCCATAGTGGAGGTCGAGCCAATCCTTCCTCAACAAGCCACCCTTGATGAGACATGGGTCCGGGCCGGTGCCGTCGTCGTCGCAATCAGGAAAGATGCTCCGCCACTCCTCGACGTTGAACTCCTCTTCCTCGCCGCCCTTCTTGCCGCCCTCCACTACCGGGAAAGGCCTTATAGGTGAACTCAATAGAGTGGCGGGCGGGTCGAGGCACCCGACACAACAAGTTAGGAAAAGCAGCAGTGGCAGGTAACAAAACATGATCGCCAGAGCTAGCGGCACACCAGTGGTTGGCGAAATACGTCACCCGCCACAATAAGAGCAACTCCAACGGGCCGGCCCAAATGGACGGCGATTTTGTCCATTTTTGTCCGTTTGGGTCGGCCAGACGGACACGGATGTCCGCTTCCGCATTTGGGTCGGCGCGTGCGTCCAACGCTGGCCTGAACCCATTTTGACGGCGCTAGAAAAAAATGAAGGCATGCATATTAAAAAAGAGAAAAAATATTAATTAAACATTAAAGCCGGCCACGAAGGGCGGCGAGAGTCCACGCGTCCACATTTGCATTAAAAAAATTAAAAACTGCCTAAACTACGAGGCGGCGCGCTGCCCAAGGCGTCGTCGTCGTCGTCCTCGGGGTCCGTGAGGTCGATGAGCGTCGGCGCCGGCCCGGCCCAAGCGAACGCCGTGTTCCAGAGCGCCGTCA
>NC_041382.1:406652771-406692354 GCF_002162155.2 Triticum dicoccoides | reverse complement strand
CTCGGTCTCGCGCTGCTCCTCCTCGAGGTCGCGCTCGAGCATCTCGAGGTACTCGCCGTTGCGGCGCTCCTCGGCCACCCTGATCTGGCGCCAGTGCTCGAGGTACGCCGCCTCCTGCGCCGGCGTCGCTCCCATCCAGACCGGCGGCGCGCATACCCACTCGCGCACTACTCCCGTCCAGGAGTAGCGCTCGATGAGGGACGGCTCCCGCTCTGTCTCCGGCTTGATAGGGGACGGCGGGGCCACCGGCGGCACCACGCTGTCGCCCGCCACGGAGAGGGCAAGTGCGTGCGCCATTGCCGCCTCGTACCGAGCCTCCTCTTCCACCTCCGCCGCCTTCGCCCTGCGCCGCTCGTCCTCCTTGCTCTCCCGATAGACGGCCGCAAGGGCCGCCTGGTCCTCCTCGCGGACAACGAGCGCCGGTGGTGGCAAGCTCCGGTCGACCTCGCGCACGCCCCGTCACCTCGCCTCCTCGTGCTCAAAGGCGAACCACCTCACCCAGTTGGGCGAGTCGGATGCGTAGGCGGCCTTGCGGCGCTGCTCCGGCGTCAGCAGCGCTCGCCGGCGCCGCACCTCCTCCGTGTGAGCCCGAGCCGTGCGCGGCGCCGCCGGCACTAGGATCCTATCTGGATCCAGATGCCAGTCGTGCGACAGCGTCACGTCGGGATACGGCAGAGGCTGGCGGTGCTGCCAGTGCCACTCCGCCTGGTGCACTAGCACGTTCACGCGCTGCCTCTGCCAGCGAGGCGCCGGCACCGGCGGAGGCGGGAGGAACTCTGAGGGGAAAGGGGTGGCGGGGGCCTTGCCCTTGGCCTTGCTGCCGCTGGCGCCAGAGAAGAGGCCCATCTCACTGTGGTTGTGGTGGCTAGGGTTTGCCGGCGACGAGGGAGCAAAGGTTGGCAGATGTGGACAACGAGTTTGGATGAGGTCGGCTTAAAAAAGGACGAGCACCATTGTTGACGCGTGGGCCCGTGGTCATAAATTAAGCTGACCGCATGGGCAGCGGGTAGTTGGACGGCTGTCATGTGGGGACGCGACGGATAGAGAGAAGGCGCGCGAAGCATCCGTTTGGCATCCGCGCCGACGCATTTGGGGCACAAATTTGGGCCGCAAATGCGTCGGCGCGAACCCGACGCGGACGTGATTTGAGTCGGCGCGTTGGGCCGCCACTTTTGTCCGGGCTGACCCAAACGGACGCAGGCGGACGAAATGGGTCGGCCCTTTGGAGTTGCTCTAAAGCAGTGATGAGCGTGCTATGCCACGAATGTTTGCTGTGGCTAGTGGCTTTGCTCACCCGCCATTGTTGTTACAGGTAGCAGTAGCGGGCAAAACGAAATCCCCGCCACAGCTAAAAGCCTGCAATCAGTTGTATTTTTTTATGCAGATACTAGCTGTGGCGGGCAGCCGGTCGCGCCCGCCACACATAGGTTAGCAGTAGATTGTCCAAATTCAACTCGAAGATTGCCGCCCGCCACCCCAAATTAGCAGTGGCGGGTCATCCACTCCCACTCCCCCCACCTCGCTCTCGTCGCCGCCCTCGCCCTCCACCGTGGCGCTGCCGACGTCGCCACTGCCGTAGTTTTAGTTTTTAGTTTCTAGGTATAGTTGTAGTTTCTAGCTAGTTTTAGTTTGATAGTTGTAGTTTGTAGTTGTATAGTTTTTAATGCACACACTAAAACAAATTGTAGTTGTAGTTTGATATTTCTAGTTGTAGTTTATAGTTGTAGCAATCAAAACTAGACGTATATATGAACTCAACAGCCGTATAGTTGTAGTTTATAGTTCTTTACAGAGATACATACTATAAGCGCTAAAGTTTTGGCGAAGCGTTGATTTATTTCTATTTCACCAAATTTTTAGCACTTAATTTGTCCATTTTTATGAAGAGGTCATGCCAAATTTATTTGTTTATTTTTTATTCATATTGTGTTGCAGTAGATGTCTTTATTTCTTTACAAGGATTTATACTATAAGCACTAATGTTTTGGCGAAATATTGATTTATTTCCGTTTCGCCAAATTTCTAGCTCTTAATGTGTCCATTTTTATGCAAAAGTCATGCCAATTTTTTTGTTTGTTTTTAATTTCATATTGTGTTGTTGAAGATTTCTTCAGTTCTTTCGCCAAATTTATTTATCTGTATGTTTTAGGTCATTTTGTTTTTGAAATGGCGGACAACAGCAGGTACCGTGGTGTTTTCCATAGGCCCTGGGGAAGTGGGGCGCCCAAATCCAAAACACCGTCACAGGCAAGAAACAATGGCTCGACATGTTTGACTTAGCTGAGGATGTGGTGTGCGCTTACGATGCCATGGCGCTCGAGTACTAGGGGCGAAGGGCCCAGCTCAACTTTCATCAGGATGCTTGGCGCGCAAGTGAGATAGCGCCTCATAACATGAGGATAGTCTCCAAGGTCGATAAGAACGAGCACCTGAAGGCCGAGGCGCTCATCAGGGCCCGTGAGCGTTAGAGCACCTATCCCTTGGTGGAACGGTATCTTTGGGATGGAACGCATCTGTACGCCATTAACGAGGCGTTGTTGATGACCGCATGCAACCAGAAGGATGCCGAGGATGACTCGATAGACTAGGATGATCTCGCTGAGGAGTCCGACGAGGGTGACGACGACGACTTCGGCTGTGACGTTGACTTAGATTAGGAGTTGATCTCTTCACCGTGCCTAGTCATATAACTCCGTGCTTTAGATGTTTGAACCTTTAATATAGTACTTATGAAACTTGCTATGGCGTACTATATATGTCCGTGGCTTTGTGATAAACCTGCTTATATATACATAGTCGTACTACCTAGGTGGTGCAGTGTTGGTAATATGTGATCATACCTCATCGTGATGACATTTTTTCCTGCCGATTTTTTATGCTGCTTCTCAATGTTACTTTCATGACATAGCACCAATGTTAACAATGTTTAACTTTTTGAAGGAGAGGATCAATCATGGTGCTTAAGGTCTGTAATGTGTGCAAAAATCCCTGTAGGGATAGTGTTGGGGATATGACTATTAGGTATGACCCGCCCAGGAGGGGCCGGGTCATCCCTATGGCGGTTCATCTCAATGAAGCCCAAGAGCATATTAACAATGGCGGTTCATAGATAGGCTTAGTAGAGGGCCCAAACCCGAAGGTGGCTTAAGGCCCACGGATATAAACCGCCATGTATATAGACTTGTATTATAAGGCATGTAAGAAAGGTCACCGAGCCGGATACATTGTATAAGTCAGCAGGGACTCTATAGGCCGCAGGGCGTCAACCCGTGTGTATAACGGGACGACCCAGCGGCAGCTTAGGACAAGAAAACAACAGATCGATAGCCGGGTCAAGCGTATTCGCTCCCTGCTCATCGAAACCCTACCAATACCACCTCCAATTGGATTAGGCTTTTACCTTCATCATAAGGGGCCGAACCAGTATAAACTCTTCGTGTCCTTTGTCCTGATTAACCCCTTTAAGCTAACCTCATCGCGATGGCTCCATGACTAAGTCCTCACACTAGGACGTCTGCCTTGACAATTCCACGACAGTTGGCGCCCACCGTGGGGCTATCGCATGATGGTTTCAAGTTCTTAGAGGGCAACTTCGAAGGGATCAAATGATACGCCATGGGCCGGATGACCAAGAGTCGTCGCGGCAAACTCTATATCGACGACGCGGGCTGGGGCCCCGAGGCCGGCTCAATTGAGTACGGGTACCGGGTCCCCTTCGGTGGAATTCATGTCTTCATCGGCAAGATCGGCGAACCGGGCCCTGAGCCGGTTATGTGCACCGACATCATCGAGACGGCTCAGCGTGCAAGACCCGCCCGGATTCGGCCCGCCATAAATCGTGCCTTCGTGGGATTTATCCATGGAGCGGAACCTAAGGATAGATCGGCATCTGGTGGTGAGACCGTCGTTTATTCTGATGGCGAGTCATCCACTGGTGAGACTGAGTCATTGTATCAACTACAAGAGGGCCGGCTTGGGGGCTGTTCCGATGGCGACAGTATTCCGGACCCCTGTGTGCCGCCGAACCGGGTTGCAATCTTCTGGCTATTCAGGATGTTCTGGTACAACAGTTGGCTGATCCGATTTAGTGGCTTTCGGACCCTCGGTCGGCTTTGTCGCCTTCGCTTTCTTGTTGGGCTTTTGCTTGACCGCTAAAAAGAATTTGGACAAGTCAGCATAATGATAAAGATATAAAGGTACAAAAGAAAGATACTTATTGTTACCCAGGGGCAGTCTTGGAAGCCGGCAGTTGAGTCTGTGATGAATCACCAGAGGAGGAACGAGAAATCTCCTGCAAAGATGGAATCAAAAGAATTAAGTGGTTAACGAAAGAAACTCGCCGGTAAATACAAGAGTTAAGGTTAAAAAGAACCTCATTTTGGCGTTTCCGAGGAGTGTTTGGTAAACCGGAGGATAAATCTTCACCTCCACCAGTCCGGGTCTGGCGGCGGCTCTCATGTTGCTGTCGTTTTAAGAGAAAATGAGGATCTAAATAAGCCAAGGGGTGTGAAAACCTTACTTTCCGGGTTACCCGCCGAAGTTTCTGCCTTGGTAAAGGTTCTGAGTCGGAGGAAATAGTAGTTACCTCTTATTCAACTGCTTGGCTGGCTCCCGTATCATCCTGGCAATAGTCAGTGTCAATAAGGTTGTTAAAAAACAAGCCATTAAGCAGTTCAGAGGCGCTTGGTTTCTTCCTAGACCTCCTGATGGTCTTTTTGGCGGCTTTCACAGCAGCTTCAGCCTTTTTGGCAGCCTCATGGTCGTATTTGGCCTTCCAGAAGTTAGATTTAGTCTGTGGAAGGATAACATATTTGAGTTCATGCAATGTTTAAGTGCTGGAGAAAAAAGAAATCAAAAGATTTACCTCTGGCGCCGGGTTAAGCTTGCAGAAAGGATTCAAACCCACTTTGCTGCAGTCTTCAAATTTGCTATTTACAAGCGTGGTTGCCATCTCAACGATGCCCTCTTCAGTCAGACCCAGAGAGCTGTGATGTAAGGGATCATCTGTTCCTCCGGTATATGTACACATCAAGCCGGATCGGTGGCTAAAGGGTATGATCCGCCATCGACCCAGCAGCGGATTAAGTTGACTCCGGTTAAACCATTTCCTAGCAAGGCTTGAACTTTTCTGAATGTAGGGACAAGCTTCTTGTGTTCGACGGCGGTAAGTTTATCAGGGAGTTGGTAATTTGAGTCGAGACGCTCATCACGATAACCCGACAACGGATTTTCATCAGACGACGAGATATCTTTGCAGTAGAACCATGTTTGATTCCAATCCTTGGGATGGCTTGGCAGAGCTACTTGAGGGAAGATGGCATCTCGTCTGCGTTGAATTGAAATCCCGCCAAGTTCCAAGCTGGGCCCATTTTTGAACTCATTCTATCGGTTCAGGTAGAAGTATTCCCTGAAAAGCTCAACACTAGGCTCTTCTTGAAGGTATACCTCACAAAAGACTTGGAAGTTACAGATGTTTGATATGGAATTGGGTCCAATGTCTTGCAGATAGAGTTTGAAGAAGTGCAGGATATCTCTAAAGAACTTAGAGCCGGGTGGCGAGAAGCCCTGGTTCATATGATCAGTAAATACGATAACTTCACCGTCCTTTGGCTGAGGTCTCTCTTCGCCCGAGCCAGGAGCACGATAATGCATGACACTCTTATCTGGCAAATATCCAACGGTGATAAAATCCTTCAAGGTGCTCTCAGTGACGGTGGAGGGAACCCAGTTACATGCCGTAATTGTCTTGGGCGGCATGGTGAAAGGACAACCTAAAGACAAGAAATAATTTGTCGGCTCAAATTAATTGGTGGGATACAAGTCAACAATTGCAGTGCATGTTCAGAATGGCGTCTTAAGTAAGGGCTAATGATATATGAAGTAATGATAAACCGGCAGAATAAGCCGCCATGACTAAAGGCATTCAAGATCTACCAAGAGTAAAAATTTGCTAAGTATTAGGACAAACAGGTTCCACGGATTGAGGCTATAAATTTGGATCTATCGCTGTTCAAAAAAGGGAGTAAATTCGAAATATACAGAGGTGACAGTGGAAAAGCAGAGGTGCCTTAAGAGGAAGATGTGTCGCGATAAGGATATATTCTGATAATAGAAACATGTGCTAAAATTACTATCGCGCAAGATTTATGCGGTTTTCGGATCTAATCCATGGATCTAAACAACGAGAAATAAGGGCGGCGATGAATACCGACGAACACCGACGAAACCTAATGACAGATCTATGATGAAAGAGGACTTACTGATGCTGATAGGATAGCAGAGTGGTGCCGCGGTTTTTCTGGTCCGTTCAGGGTGATGCAGCAGCCGGAGTTGAGGTCAGAGATGAAGGTCGACGGCGGCGGGGTTCATGCAAGGTGGTGCGTTGCTAGGAGTAAGAAGACGAGAAGGAAAAGGAGAAGAATGGAAGGTGACTCCGTGGCCCTATTTATAGGCTTGGAAGTACAAACGGCAGGCGCGAGAATCGAGGAACAGTAAAATGGATATGTGTCGGCACGGGCGCCTCGATTTTCGGAGGGTCAGTAAAGAAAGAGATTTATTAAGATTTGGATTCTATATAACATTAATTGCAGATGACGTCATGTTGGGTTATCGCAACTTTTTTGGATGCGACGTCATGGCAGGTTACAATACTTCCCAATAAGAGGAGGAAGGATTTTTCTAAGTGTTGAAGATTGACATGAACAAGTTCAAATCAACATGGGACCTAATGTTGGGGATATGAATATTAGGTATGACCCGCCTAGGAGGAGCCGGGTCATCCCTATGGCGGTTCATCTCAATGAAGCCCAAGAGCATATTAACAATGGCGGTTCATAGATAGGTTTAGTAGAGGGCCCAAACTCGAAGGCAGCTTAAGGTCCGCGGATATAAACCGCCATGTATATAGACTTGTATTGTAAGGCATGTAAGAAAGGTCACCGAGCTGGATACGTTGTATAAGCCGGCCGGGACTCTGTAGGCTGTAGGGCGTCAACCCGTGTATATAAGGGGACGACCCAGCGGCGGCTTAGGACAAGAAAACAACAGATCGATACCCGGGTCAAGCGTATTCGCTCCCTCTCATCGAAACCCTAGCAATACCACCTCCAACTGGATTAGGCTTTTACCTTCACCGCAAGGGGCCGAACCAGTATAAACTCTTCATGTCCTTTGTCCTGATTAACCCCTTTAAGCTAACCTCATCGCGATGGCTCCATGACTAAGTCCTCACACTAGGATGTCTGCCGTGACAATTCCACGACAGATAGTTTATCCCATGTAGTAGAATTTGGGCTCTTCTTGAGGGATAGATTCAAAAAAATTGTGGTAACAATGTTCATCATTCAATTCTAACCATTTGCTGAATTCTTGTATTATGCATATCATTAATTGTTAACTGTTTATTCTTAATTGTCACATAGTGTATCCCATGCAACGTAAGGGTCCAATTCAATAATTTAATCGGTGACAGTTTCAACTTTTCAGATGGTCAAGGGCAACCGTACATAATTGACGTTTGTAAACAAAAGGATAAAATCATCGTAGGAGGCGATGGATGGAACACGTACATTTCAAATAATAAGTTCACCGGGGGAGAGTACATAGGCTTTTACTTGAAAAAAGCTGTCAACAAGTTAAGGATTAAGTATTTCTCTGACCAAAATAATGAGCTTGACGAAGATGATGTTGAGGATTCCCAGGATGATGACGATGATGAGGATGATGATGATGAGAGCCAGAATGATGATGATGCTAGCAAGGATGACGATAGCCAGGAGCATGAGGATGAGGATGATGATGAGGGTACCGGAGATGATGATGATGATGATCCATAAATTATGCATTTTTCTCTCAAAGAATGAAAGAGCTTAATGAGGATCAGAAGACCAATCTCATTGTGATCCTACCATCAAGTGTGCACTACTTGAGGAGTCCATGTGTGCATCGCTTTATCAAGACTAATATCGTGAAACACACCATGGTATGTTTGCATCTTTTCTCTTTTTTGTTCATAACACTATATGGCAAGATGTATAACATTGCATGCTCCATTTTGCTTTTAATCACAGGGATCATAGAAATTACCTATGAAGATGATTTCTGCCGAGGACATCCTTGCTACCGGCATGGCTGGAGTACGCCTTGGAGCAGCATGTCCTGTCACCAGCGTTCGATATAAGACAGACACAAATGTCCGCATATCGTTCTATGAGGTCGGCCGGCGGGAATTCCTGAAGGGAAAGAGACGATGACTAACGGTTGACACAACAGTGGTCATCACGATAAGGAACAAACAAGAACAACAACTTCCAGATGATGGTTGTTGTAGATCTTATTTAGAAATAAGGTCCAATCAAATATCTCCAAGCAAATGAATTCTTAGTTACTTACTTAAGATGTCTGTGATACTTTGATGTTGGTTTGATAACCAGAGCAAATTTGAAGTGTTAGTAGTTGTTATGAAAAGTACTAATTACTTAGTGAACATGCATGCCTAAGCTTACAATGCATGCTTTATTTGAATGTAGTATTGAATTTCTTATATTGGATTTATGCAAAACGCAGCCATGGTAGCATATTTGATTCCGTGGCTGGAAATTTTTTAATTCGCATGAATAAGTCTGCAGTGGAGGGCGCTCTAGTACGCCCGCCATTGCAACATGAATAAATAGTGGCGGGCAGGTAAGCACTGCCCACCACCGAAGAAACCCAACCAGTGGCGGGCCAGTACGCATCGCCCGCCACTGCAGGCCTCTGCTAGTGGCGGGCGGGGCGCCCTCCACTGATGCGGTTATAGCAGTCGCGAGAGGTCGGTGGCGGGCGCCCCTGACAGCCTGGCCCTCCACTATTGGTGTTTTTGCGCCCGCCACTGCTATGCATTCCTACAATATCGCTCCTAGCCGCCTTGCACCTCGTCATCGGAGATGACGATGACCTCCCCGCCATTCTCGACGAATATCGCCCGCTCCGCCTCCACGAGCTCCGGGTGCTGGTGGCAGAGGTCCTCCATGTACACCTCGAGGCGCTCCCTCGCCTCTCGGTCCTCCCGAGCCATCGCCGCACTCACCACACCCGACTTCGGCGGGACGAGGTGAACCGGCGCCGTCCCGATCAGGAAGTTCAGCCTCGCATCGCGATCGTGGAACTGGACTTGCCACCGGTCATACTCCATTGCCATGAGCTCCGCCGTATGAAACGACCTGACCCACTTCCTCTTGTGGGTCTCCTGATCGATGATCTCCGCCACCCATGTCCTGCACGAGCGCTACCAGACGCTGAGGAAGGTCCTCTGCGGCAGCCTGGCGGAGGGAGCTCTGGGAAGTCAGCGAATCGGGTGGGGAGGGGGGATAGGGCGAGCGGCGGCGGCTCGAGGATGCGCCGCTAGACGACAACCCGTGGGAGTGGCGGTGCGGATCTGCACTGTGGATCGGCGGCGGGGACCTCCATCTACCACATCCGCCCATTGGAGGAGAGAGGGCGGGCGAGAAGGGCGGGGGACATGCTGGCGGCGGGGCGAGGGGGAGAAGAGGAGGCGGAGGAGGGGAAGAGAGGAAGAGATTTTTTACTCGGTCGCCGAGCGGTGGAGTAAATATAGAGAGATTTGCGGCGGCCAAGTAAACTTTTTGCTGGAATTTTGTCTATTTTGGGCCTAGCCCAATAGCAGTTTCAGAAATTCCTAATAAATCTTAGAGGCCCACGCAACCCATTTGTGCAAGGCAAGAGGTGGAACTAAAGTTTAGTCCCACGTTGCTAGTTTAGAGGGAGTTGGACCTCTTTATAAGTGAAAGAACATGCGGTGCCCCCATGTTTGGTTTTGGTAATTGATGACAATCTCTATGGACTAATGGTTTCCTTGAGTTATATTTGAAGGTTTTGTCCACAGGCTTTTCTTGGAGTACATGTGTTGGTTTCAAGGAGAGTTTGTGTCGACCAGGGTGCTATTCAAGGAATTATCCAAAGATTGGTCATTTGAGAGTTGAGCTTATTGCAAGCATGTCTTGAAGAAGAAGATTGTGTGATCATTCATGTTTACCTTCAAGACATCATCCAAACGAAGAGAGTTGGAAAGATTAAAGGTTGATCAAGACTAAGTCAAGAGTGAATCAAGTTGATCAACTCACGAAGAGTAGAAGATGTACCGAGAGGGATCAAGTGATCCCATGGTATGGTAAGCATTGTCCATTGCACTTTGGGTACTAACCCATGGTCTATGTGAGAGTCTATGTGGGGTTAGGTACATGTCCATGGGCTTGCGTCAAGAGGATGATATCATACAACCCATGGGAAGGATGACATCAAGTGGTGATCGTCATCAAGATTGCCGTGTGCAATTTCAAGTGGAGAATCACGAAGAGATCAAGTGCTTGAAGCTCGCCATCCATTGTGGTGTCAATGGACTTGTGAAGATGTGCTGAAGAGTGGCTCACCCATAGTGGAGTATGGGGGAGCAATCATCTAGTCTTCATCGACCCAACGCAATCAAGAAAGGTGGTCCATCTTGAGGAGGACACGATCGTCATCATCTAACTCAAGTGGATCATGTGCAAGGCAAAGGTTTGCCCTTGATAGCTTTTCTATTTTACCGGTCTCATGGTGGTAGTTGGGAGACCGGGTTATAGGATCGATAGCCGTACTATCAAGGGGGGCTCTCAAGTGAGTAGCTTGATTGTATCGTTCGTCGAGAGCTCAAACCATTGCATCCTTGCATCATGTTTCTTGGTTCTTGTTTGGTTCTCTTTGTTAGTCTTAGAGCTTATGGTCATCTTGATGACAAGCTTGAGTTCATCGAAAACGGAGTTCACATGCGTCTTCTATGATGTTTTCGGTGTTGTAGGTTTTACCGGTCTTATCCGAGGAAGGGTACTCACCATTTTCTTATGGGCCTTTTATAATTTGCTTATTATTGATATTTCTTTCAAGATTGTGTTAGCCCTTGTCGCTAGCTTTCCAACAAACTTGGTTTCATCGAAAACGGAGTTCGCATGCGTCTTCTATGATGTTTTCGGTGTTGTAGGTTTTACCGGTCTTATCCAAGGAAGGGTCCTCACCATTTTCTTATGGGCCTTTTCTAATTTGCTTATTATTGATATTTCTTTCAAGATTGTGTTAGCCCTTGTCGCTAGCTTTCCAACAAACTTGGTTTCATCGAATTCGGAGTCCGTTTGCAAAAGTTGTGGCAGTTTTGGTGTTCTGAAAAGGCTGCAGCGGTACTACCGCGAATTGAAGCGGATGTAATCTTTTACTAGCGCTCCAGAGCAGTACTACTGTGGCTCCTACAGCGGTAGTACCGCTCCGGACCAAAAACTCGTCCCAAGTCTTGCGGTGGTAGGCCGGATGTATTTTTTTAGTACCGCTCGCAAGCAGTAGTACCGCTACCATTTGCGGTAGTACCGTGAGGTCGGGCGGTAGTACCGTGAGGACGAGCGGTAGTACCGCTCCGGCGGTTCTTCTGGCCTTTTGCCTCCTCGCTGTTGTTTTTCAAAGGGGTACTTCCGCCCTAGCGGTAGTACTGCTCCTTGGAGCGGTAGTACCGCTCTGTGCGGGCTGTGAGCATAACGGTTGGATCTTCCCCCACCTATAAAAGGGGGTCTTCTTCCCCAATGAACCTCAATCCTTTTAGCTCATGTTCTTTCCCCATTGTTGACCTTCTTCGAGCTTGCTAACTCTCAATCCCCCAATGATTCTTGCTAGTTCTTGAGGGAAAAGAGAGAGGAGATCTAGATCCACGTTTCCACCAATCACTTTCTCCTCTAAGTGAGGGGAACCCCTTGGATCTAGATCTTGGAGTTCTTCGTGTTCTTCTTTCGTTCTTCCTCTCATTTTATTCCCTAGCATTAGTTGCTTTGGTGGGATTGGGAGAGAAGAACTTGGGCACTCCGTGTGCCCTTGCCATTGCATTTGGTGCATCGGTTTGAGTTCTCCACGGTGATACGTGGAAGTGAAATTTGAGAAGCTTGTTCCTCTTGGGTGCCTTGGCGCCCTAGACGGTTGGTGGTGTTCGGAGCTCAATAATTGTGGTGTAAAGCTCCGGGCAAGCGTCGGGGTCTCCAATTAGGTTGTGGAGATCGCCCCGAGCAATTTGACGGGTACCGGTGACCGCCCCCAAGGGTTGCCAAAGTGTACGGGTTCGGTGACCGCCCCCAAGGGTTGCCATTTGTACGGGTTCGGTGACCGCCCTCAAGGGTCCCTTAGTGGAATCACGGCATCTTGCATTGTGCGAGGGCGTGAGGAGATTATGGTGGCCCTAGTGGCTTCTTGGGTAGCATTGTGCCTCCACACCGCTCCAAACGGAGATTAGCATCCGCAAGGGTGTGAACTTCGGGATACATCATCGTCTCCGCGTGCCTCGGTTATCTCTTACCCGAGCTCTTTACTTATGCACTTTACTTTGTGATAGCCATATTGTTTCTTGTCATATATCTTGCTATCACATAGTTGCTTATCTTGCTTAGCATAAGTTGTTGGTGCACATAGGTGAGCCTAGTTGGTTTAGGTTTTGTGCTTGACAAATTAACTGCTAGGTTTATTCCGCATTTGTTCAAGCCTAAACCGTAATTATTTTAAAACACCTATTCACCCCCCTGTAGGCGACATCCACGATCTTTCAATTGGTATCAGAGCCTCGTCTCTCTTTGTTAGGCTGAACCGCCTAGAGAGTAAATATGTCGACTAGGGGATTATGATTCTCTCATACTCTTAGTTTTGATGGCACAAATTTTGATGTTTGGGTAATTCGCATGCTTAATCTCTTTAGGGTCATGGACCCAAATTTAGAGAGAATTGTAGATATGGGGTTTTCTCCTCCAAAGGATCCTCAAAGTTTATCTTTAGAGGATGAGAAAAACTCTTATCTCAATGCTCAAGCTTCTAATGTGCTTTTCGATGCTTTGAGCAATGTAGTTATATTTCAACTCATGTCGTTCTGGGATGCTCATGAGTTGTGGACAAAGCTTCAAGATAAATATGGTGTGTCCAAGTTTTGTGGGGATGATTGTTCTCCCTCCACATCCGGCCGTATAGTCTTCTCAACTTCTTCTACTTCACCTACATGTGGCTTGCCATAAGGTAATGATATGGTGAGTAGTTTTGGTCATTGCAATGATGATAGTATGTTTATTATGGATGATCCTTCATCACTATCTTATTGCAATGCTCCTTCTTTGGGCTTTA
Source organism: Triticum dicoccoides (assembly GCF_002162155.2). Classification (NCBI taxonomy): domain Eukaryota; kingdom Viridiplantae; phylum Streptophyta; class Magnoliopsida; order Poales; family Poaceae; genus Triticum; species Triticum dicoccoides. The sequence continues at coordinate 406,679,184 of NC_041382.1, read as the reverse complement.
ACACTTCGAGCACTCCAAATGTTTCACATGTTTGTGTTGATAGTCCTTGCATATCATGTAGAAATTGCTTGACTAAATTCCATGATGATATGTTTACTATGTCTTGTTGCCATGATAAAAATGCATATATGTCCTCGAATTGTTGTGCTAACAATGTAGAGGAAACCCAACACCCCATGGAACAAGATGTGGTCTTGAATGGTGCTTCAACGGATCCTTCATCATCATCTATTGCATTTTGCCTTATGGCCAAGGCTTCAAAGGTATCTCCCACTTTGAATCCCAATATATCTTGTGATGATGGCAAGAGTGATGATGATGTTGATTATGATGAAGAGAATGATAATGTTGCCTCCTTAAAAACTAAGGGGGAAATGATTTTTAAAGCTCTTCACAAAAATAAACTTGCTCGTTCCAACTTCATGGAAATCATGTCTCTTGCCATTGAAGGCAAGAAATACATTGAGGAGTTGGAATCTCATCTAGAGGAGCATGAGGTCACCATTGAGAAGATGGAAGCTCATGAGCGTGATTACGCAAATGAGATCGCGGAGCTATCTCAAGCTCTTGAACATGAACAAACCACATCCGAATCTCTTGAGGAGACCTTTGCTCTAGAATTATCTAGAATAAAGGAATCTCATGATAGAGCACTAGAGGTGGCCAATGATTTCAAAACTAAAAATGCTAAGCTTGAAGTTGCTCATGCTAGACTCCTTGAGGATTTTGAGCACCTCGAAAATGGCTCAAGGGTCATCAAGGGTGAGCTCATCAAACTCACCGAGTCTCATGCTCAACTTAAAGCTTCATATTCAAAAGAGCTTGCCAAGTTGTCTTCTCCTCTTGTTGCTAATGATGATTCTTGTGCTACTAACTCTATATCTTGTGAAGCATCCATATTAAAGGAGAATGTTGAGCTAAAGGCTCAACTTGAGTTGCTATCTAGCAATTATGGGATGTTGGAAGAAAATCATGTAAACCTCACAAGCTCTCATGATGATCTTCTAGTGTCTCATAATGTGCTAAAGATAGCTCATGAGGCCATGCTTGCTAAGGTAACATCTAGTGAGCCTCATGTGGATACTAGCACTACTTTTGGTCAAAATGCTATATTGCCTTGTGCTAGTCCTCGCGATTCATCCATGCATAACATTGGTACATCTTGTGATGAATTGCTTTCCTTGCCTTGTTGCTCTAACGATGAAGCTTATACTTCCTCTAGTACTTGTGTTGAGACTAACCATGCAGAGAAAATCAAAGAGCTCAAGGCCCAAGTCACTTCTTTGAAGAAAGACTTGGAAAAGAGTCATGAAGGAAAATTCACACTCAACAATATCTTGAGTGTGCAAAAATCCCCCAATGACAAAGGTGGACTTGGATTCAACCCCAACAAGAAGAAGAAGTCCAAAGTGAATAAAAAGAAGGGCCAAGAACAAGTCAAGAATTCGGCCAAGATTGTTTGCTTCAAGTGCAAAGTAGAAGGGCATCATGTTAGATCTTGCCCATTGAAGAAGAAGGCCATTAGTGACAAGCAACAAGGGAAGCGGCCACAAGTTCGATCTCATGCTCAACCACAAGTTGAAGAAAGTCCTCTTCCCAAGAATCCTCAAGCTAATGCTTCTCAAGTTGGGAAATCAAGTGAGAAGAAAGTGAAGAGTAGATGTTGCTACTTATGTCGTGAGAAAGGTCACCTCGCCTCTTCATGCACTAGTGGTAACTTATCCAACCCAATTATTATTGATGATATCTATTCTCTTGGGAAGGATAAGGTTGGCAATGTGTTTGCCAAAGTTGTTGGTACTCAAAGTGGTGTCAAGAAGAGAACCATTTGGGTAGCCAAGCCTATTGTGACTAACCTCTTAGGACCCAACTTGGTTGGAGACCAATAAGCTCAAACTTGATCAATAGGTGTTGTTGGAGGGCACTGGAGACTTGGCTACTTTATGAAGAATTAAGGGGACTTCATCATTCTAATTGTCTCAAGCCAAGTTATTCGAATTATCAAGTTTCTATCTTATATCCAATGTTTCTCCATGCAGTAACTCGTGCTTAAAGTGTTTACATTGATAGTTACTTACCCCTTTGCATGTTTGGTTTTGTTCCTTGCATGTGTTTGTATATGTTGTGCTTCCAACTTGATTATCTTGTGCAATCAAGTATGTGTGTGTTGGTTTGCACATCATGTACGTGTGTGTCATGCATTGAGCCTTTTGCATCTTGTTCTTTTCTTAGTTGGCTCTTGTGAGAGATTAATGGAATATCCCATTATGGGGGAGTGATGTGCTTTGTGCACCTCACAATCCTATATATGTGTGTACATGAGTAATACCATCTAGTATTGATATTTCAAGATTATCTAGTCGCTATGTGGTATGTCTTCCCATGAGAAATTCAAATTCTATATTGTCCATTAATTATCTCGTGTTGGATCATTATTTTGCCTCTTGTTTATCCTTTATTGGTATCACATTATGGGGGAGTAATATGCTATGTGTATATTACTAGCCTAGAAAATGTGTACATTTGAGATATTATCACCTAGAGTTGATATTGTAAATTATCTTGTTCCTAGGTGGCATGTTAGCTCTACAAGTTGCAATTTGCTTGTGTTTGGTGTGAAGATGATGTTGGATATCCTTGCAATCTACCACCGGGAATTATTTCCAAATACTTCTTGTCTTTTGACAATTGGTACTCACTTGTGTGGTAGAAATTATTGATCATCTTTACATTAGCCTTTGCTTTTATTTGCCTTATCTCTTGCCTAGTTTGTGTCAACTCCCATTGTATTCCATACCACTTGTGGATCTTGTTATTTCCTTCAGATTGTCTAGTGTTTGTATAGATATAGTGAAAGTGGTGATCCCATCTTGTGCTTTTTGTATTCAAATGCAAATTATCTACAATGCACAATGCTTGGGGGAGCTATCCTATTTTTCTTAGAACGCTTAGCTTGTGATCCTTTTCAAGTGTGTGTTGGTGGAATGCAAATCGTTTCTTTTGGTACTTTGTGCCATCATGGAACTTTGTAGAGCACTTGGTTTGTTTGGAACCATTCTCTCTTTTGGGAGTTTTCTCATCTTTCTTTTGGTGTATCAATGGATATCTCATTCCTTGATGTATCGTTTAATGATATCCTCCAAGTGATGATTTATTCATCTGGTATCCTTTCTTCACTTGGCATTTCTTTGTCATTTGGTATCGGTTCTTGAAAGTCTTGAGCATGCATATTTTCTTCGTGTAGTATCTTTGGCATGCTTTCTTTCTTCGACCCAATATATAGGGGAAACTCCACCAAGTCTCAAATTGGATGAGATGTGCATGAATTTCATTTCCTTATCTATATGCACATATTTATGTGGAGTTTGTCCTATGTGTTGTTGGTTCTCTAACTCTTTGGTCCCAATGAGTTTGGGTACCATTTTGTTTGTGTTATTGTTCTAGGAACAAGTGGAGATGCATTGGATGCTCGGCTCACTCACAAGGAAGGTGTTGTTACCATGTGCTTGTTGGAGTCAAGCTAGGATGATCAATGAACTACTTTGTACCTTCAATTGGTATCTACTACATCCTTCCAATGTTATCTCGGTAACAAGTATCTTCATATACTTCATGCACACATTTCTTGCATCAACCTTGTGTAGGTTGTATCATGGCATGTTATCCATTCTTTCTTGTAATACTTGTTTCCTTTCTCAAAGCATCCCAACAATGACATCTTGTTGCTAGTTGTGATGTCTTTGATGGGTGTGTGTGGTAGGAATTCATTTATATACTATAAGACCATATCTAGCCATGTGCTGTGCTTCCAAGCAAATATCTTATTGGTATATGTATGACTTCCTTTTGGATATCTTGTTCCTTTGTGTTGTAACTATTTCGGGTGTACATCCTTCTTTGTAGATATATATCATCATGATCTCGTCTACCTAGAACCATATACACTTGAGAGAAATTACATCTCTAGATGATATCCTTTCTTTCACGTCCACCTTGTCTTTCTTATGTTATTTCTTTGGTGGCTCCGTGAAAGCTTTTGCCTTGAGTGCGTATCGTATCTCATTGCATCTTGATGCACTCTTGTGTGGTGAAGATTATTTTCCTCATGCTTATCTCCACGAGGCTTTTTCCATCTTAATTGGTATCCCTCGTCTTGATGAGGCTTTCATCTTCTATCTTCGCCACGGGTTGTCACAAGCATATGTTCTTTATATGCTTATTAGTTAGCTTGTGAACCCATTTGCTAGTTGTATGTGGGAATGATAGGCCTTGCACTGTGTTGCCTCATTTTTTCAAGACTTTATTGATGCTTAATGCTCATCCATACATTAGTCTTCTCAAGTGCATTGCCTTGACTCACACACATCATTTTGGTTGAGCCCATTCTTAAGTTGCCTTTTTCACTTATTGCTCAACCATGTGTTTGTTACATGTACTAGGCTTAGTTTCCTATATGCTCACTTGCACTTGTTGTAAGTTTCTATTGATTTTGGGGGAGCTATTATCCTAGTTTGTGCACTTTGTATCCAAATACAAAAATTCTTATGTGTGCACAAATCAAGGGGAGCTTCTCTAGTTTCTTTAGAACACTCCTTTGCTCTTATCATAATATCCTTTATTCATGTAGCTCGTAGGATCTTTGGTCTAGTTGGTTCAATTTTATATCCGTTGATTGCTTGCTTCAATTGGTACCTTTTGATTGCTTGATTGCTTGTGTCTCTCTTTGTTATGTCCTTGTGGCATATCATTCCTTTAGCAATCTTGGTGCCTCAATATAGTTGGTCTTCCTCCAAGTATTACCGTTGGATATGTGTATTGCATTCCACTCTCTTGTTGAGAAATACACAATTTATGGAGGGACACAATTTATATTGGCCTTCTATGCTTTTCGCCCATTTTGGCAATCGATACCAATGGGGGAGAAGTTTCAGAGAGTTTTGTGGAGAAGTCTTCAGAGTTTTCTCCTTGCTTTGGTTTGTTCCTAAGCATTTGCATCTCATACACATGCATTATTGGTTGTTGCATTGCTTGGTGATGCATAATTCCTTGTATAAACTCTCGTGAAAGTGATTGTCATCAATTACCAAAATGGGGGAGATTGAAAGAACATGCGGTGCCCCCATGTTTGGTTTTGGTAATTGATGACAATCTCTATGGACTAATGGTTTCCTTGAGTTATATTTGAAGGTTTTGTCCATAGGCTTTTCTTGGAGTACATGTGTTGGTTTCAAGGAGAGTTTGTGTCGACCAAGGTGCTATTCAAGGAATTATCCAAAGATTGGTCATTTGAGAGTTGAGCTTATTGCAAGCATGTCTTGAAGAAGAAGATTGTGTGATCATTCATGTTTACCTTCAAGACATCATCCAAACGAAGAGAGTTGGAAAGATTAAAGGTTGATCAAGACTAAGTCAAGAGTGAATCAAGTTGATCAACTCACAAAGAGTAGAAGATGTACCGAGAGGGATCAAGTGATCCCATGGTATGGTAAGCATTGTCCATTGCACTTTGTGTACTAACCCATGGTCTATGTGAGAGTCTATGTGGGGTTAGGTACCTGTCCATGGGCTTGCGTCAAGATGATGATATCATACAACCCATGGGAAGGATGACATCAAGTGGTGATCGTCATCAAGATTGCCGTGTGCAATTTCAAGTGGAGAATCACGAAGAGATCAAGTGATTGAATCTTGCCATCCATTGTGGTGTCAATGGACTTGTGAAGATGTGCCGAAGAGTGGCTCACCCATAGTGGAGTATGGGGGAGCAATCATCTAGTCTTCATCGACCCAACGCAATCAAGAAAGGTGGTCTATCGTGAGGAGGACAAGATCGTCATCATCTAACTCAAGTGGATCATGTGCAAGGCAAAGGTTTGCCCTTGATAGGTTTTCTATTTTACCGGTCTCATGGTGGTAGTTGGGAGACCGGGTTATAGGATCGATAGTCGTACTATCAAGGGGGCTCTCAAGTGAGTAGCTTGATCGTATCATTCGTCGAGAACTCAAACCATTGCATACTTGCATCATGTTTCTTGGTTCTTGTTTGATTCTCTTTGTGAGTCTTAGAGCTTGTCGTGGAATTGTCACGTCAGATGTCCTTCGTGTCAGGACTTAGTCGCGAGGCCAATGCATCTATGTGGTAGCTTGAGAGGGGTTGAGCGGAATCGAGAGATGCAGGGCGGATCAACACGCAAGACAAGGGTTTAGACAGCTTCGGGCCCCGGGAAACATCATCCGGTAAAAACCCTACATGCTGTTTGAGGCTAGGTCTCATTATCATCATGAGGGAGTCACCGTAAACCGGCTCTCCTCTTTGTATCTAGCCCTAAGATTGTTTCTTCTTGCTTGTAGCTTGTCCCCTCTTTGGGGAGCCCTGCCCCTCCTTATATATGTCGAAGGGGCGGTTTACATGTGGAGTCCTATTAGGATTATGACTATTCTATCTCTAATACAAACCGGATACAAGTCCTGGTCTTAACTCCTTGTAAATATTCCTCATACCTTTCCTCTTAAACCGGCCCACCATAGCATGATCCGGCCTTCCATAAACCGCCCGTTGGGCCACCGGGTCTTGTCGCTCCTCTGACCCGCCTGCCGGATTACCAATGAACCGTAAACCGCCATGTCCAAGTGGGTTGCCAGTGAATCGCCAAACTCTAGCCGGGTCATACATCCGGCGGTTTATACCGCGGGGTATATCCCCGACATTAGCCCCCAGTTTAATTTGGATTCATCCATTTTAAACTGATCTGCAACAAGAACAAATTTGTCGGGTTGTGCTCCGGTTTAAATATACTTGTAAGTCGGCACTTGATCATCCTTAAATCCTTGTCATTTCTTCCTTCCAAGTTAATAACCATCTTCCTAATCAATTTGCTTGCAGAAGATATTTGTAAATAAAGAATCCATTTGAATCGGCCTTCAATGCTTTGACTTGACAAAAATATTAGTCTCTGAAATATTCAACTGATATCCAGCCGGCTTGAAGATGTAAAACTTGCCGGTTTATGATTACCACCATTGTCTGGTTATAAAAACTGATAATTCCGGGTCATGATTGTTGCTAACACCGGTTCATGATTGTTGCTAATGCCGGTTCATGATTATTGATGACGCTGGGTTACAAACACAGGGTCATAATGATTGGTGACGCCGGGTTAATCCAGTTTGCTCAAAACAGAGAATTTGAAAATAGTTCTTCGATAATAATATAATACCTGTAACCCCCAAGTCTTGAGCAGAACAAAGTGATGGCTTAAGACTTGCTTCAATATAAATACTGGCACTTAAGAAGAATCCATGTTATTCATCCCAGTGACTAGTAAAAACTGAATACTCCATACTATGTAGCCCCCAAGTGCCGGGTTATCATTCTTACAGCAACCTGGGACTTGCAATTGTCTTATACTCATAAAAACTTCAACCAGTGTAGCCCCCAAGAGCCGGGTCATTATGCAATAATGAGCAGGGACTTTGTAGGTATAATCATGTAGATTTGAGCAATGATGTGTAGCCCCCAAGGGCCGGTTTAGTAAGATAATACTGAACCGGGACTTGATATATATACTTTAATGAAAATAACATATTATAATGTAGCTTCCATTGTAGGGCTTGAACCCACGTCCACAAGGTTAAGAGCTTTGTGCTTTACCAACTGAGCAATGGATTCTTCAATATTATGGACTAAAACTTGTGTACCTTGAATTGTTGACAGGAGCAATTGGTAGCCCCCAAGGGCCGGCTCATTATAATATGATGAGTCGGGTCTTCAATAAGACTAGTAAAAATGACTTTGCATTAGCCCCCAAGTGTCATGGTGCATGTTTGCAGCGACATGAGACTTGCATGTAATCTCAATTTGAATAATGTAGCCCCCAAGGGCCGGGTCGTGAGCCTGCAGCGACTCGGGACTATTCCTTCCATTGTAGAATAAATTATATCCTTTGATAAAATAATAACTGTTGCGCTAAAGCGACTTTGAAAACTCAATAATACCGGTTACTAATAATTATAAAAATCCAGCCATGTTGGCTATTCAAGATAATATAATCCGGTATGAAAAATTCATCCAATATCATAATGAAAATTCAGCCAAATTTGGCTATTTGAATAATATAACCCAATCATTTATAAGCGCATGATTCCAATGGCGCAATCCAAATATATACTGGCGACGTATAGTCCAAAGCCAGGCCGGTTTAATAAACTCCGGATAATTTCCCATCATATACTGGCGACTTATCGTCTTAAAGCTAGGCCGGTTTAATAAACACCGGATAATTTATCATCATGCTTTATTCAACCTGTCTCTGCATACAACAAGTTTAAAGTGTCCTGGCGGTTTACCGCCGGACGGGTCATAATGCCCAACATATAACCCAGGTTTATAACCAAGGCTGCACTTAAGAATAATCAATGAAATATATCATACGTGTGATATTGAATCACATCATTGGTTTACCAATTTTTTGTAGTAAGAGTGATAACCCCAATCTTGAGTAATGATAACTCCTTTCATACTGTGCCGGTTGATGATAAACCGCACCGGGTTGTGATAAACACCAGTTTAACCATATATAATACTGGCGACTCGTAGTCAAACCAGACCGGGCTGATAGTCTCCGGATTATAACTTGATCATGTATTGACAACTTGTAATTGAAAGTCAAGCCGGGTTGATAAACACCGGTTTACTCCATAATAGGATGGTAACAGAAAATCAAACCAGGCAGATGGCCTCCGGATTAAGATTTGGCCGTGTTCCGTCAATTTGTAATTGACAGTTGAACCGGATTAAAACGTTGTCGGTTTAAAAAACGCAACAAAAATCAAATAACAGTTATGAAAAAATATGGAAGTAAAGGCAATGATAAGACCATTTGCAAAAAGAGGCTTTACTGAGCCGATCAAATGGTGTTACCATGGTCGGACACGACCAAGCTCCCAATAAGGTGTAGCTATGGTTCAAGTTAGCCAGGTCCCCAAATGATTCGTGGCATATATGCCAGATCAAGAGGCGTGGCAATGGTTCGGGTTCGACCAAGCCCCCAAGTGATTTTGTGGCCTTAGGCCGACCAAGAGGCGTGACTGGTTCAGACTTGACCATGTCCCCAAGTGATCTGGTGGCTGTCGCCTATCAAAAGGTGTCGCGTTGGTTCGGACACGACCAAGGCCCCCAGTGATGTTATGGCACTAGGCCGATCAAGAGGCGTGGCTATGGTTCGGATACGACCAAGCCCCCAAGTGACCAATAATATGATAAGCCAATAAGGCATGATACCCATGTTTGGACCGCGCATCATGGCAGCAAGTCTTCTTTGGCACCCTTTAACATTTTGCAAGAGATAAATCCTTCTTGAACCGGATATTGAGAGCTTCAAGGATTTGTGGGAGACATCTTTCCCTTGAACCGGATTGTAAACCGGAATCTTCATTTTCAGCCGGAAATTTTCTGATGGCCTTTCAACTCGAACTTGCGAGAAGTTAATTCCTTTTTGAACCGGACATTTTTAAACCGGATTTGAGAGTTTGAGAGCTTTGTGGGAGAATATATTTCCATTGAACCGGATTTTAAACCGGAATCCTTTCTGATGATCCGGAACTTTTTCACCGAGCCGGGATTTTGTAACTGTTATATACTTTCTAAGACGGAAATTTTCCGACAGCCTTTAAATTTTCATAACAGTAGCCTCCGGGACCGGGTTATCTTTCCCTCCATCGTCCTGGGTTTTTAACTTTGCTGAAACTGGCAAGATTTGCTGAGTTATGTCATCGTAGCCCCCAAGTCTCAAAGGTGACTCGAGGAGTTGGCTTGAGATTCTCCATGTTTGACCGTGATATAAACCGGCATAACTTGTATATCATTGGTGTTGATAGCACGATGTGAATCCACAGAAGGTTGAGGTGACTGCGGCGGGTTATAAATGATCCCGTATGAGCCGTGTCAGCAGCTCGGCCAATGGTTCCTTCCAACTGGCAATTTGAAGTTAACCAAACTGTAGTGGCAGTGACTTGTGCGCCTGCCCATTGAGCCATCCAGTGCAAACGGTGGTTGATAGTATATGGTAATTTGCCTCCATTTTGTTGAAAGAAAAACAGGCTACCCAAACTGTGACTTGTCCATACTCAATAAACAACTCATGCAGACAGGTGCGGCCCGGTATGTTGATGTAGACCGGACTGCGGGGGACGGCGGCCTGTGCATGCGTTATTGGATAATCTGTATGGTCCTGACGAGTTGACGCGATTGGATCGCGATATAAACCGGCATGGGTTATCCAATAGCTCAGCGGTATAATAATCCCTTTTTGGAATAGACAATTTGTCCTGCATTGGAAAACTTGCAAGCCAGAGTATTTTGCTCTTTTTAAAGAAAGCAATATATAATATGAAAATATAGTGGGTGTATTTCACCTGATATGTTAGCCAGAAAATATCCACCGCGGAGTTTGATGATCACCATAGTGAAGCTGAAATCCATCATGGGCAAGTCGGCCATGCGAGCAAACAGTTGAACCGGCCGCGGTGTTGTAAACCGGTGCGGACGAGCAAGTTATCCTCCGCGTTGTAAACCGGTGCGGATGCATGAACCGGTGGCCAGGGCGGACGGACGAATCGTCCGTGGTGTTGTAAGGTGGTGCGGACGGGCGAGTCGGTTGGCGCGTTGATGTAAAACGGACCGTGATACGTGTGTCCGTGAAGCTGCGCGGCACAGCCGAACGTGCCTCCGTAGTATAATACCATCTTTTTTTTAATAATCATCCTGCGTAAAAATATTACAGCCAGAGTAATTGTTCTCATAGGAATGAAAATATATAAATAAAAATAGATCGGATAGATTTCACCTGATGTATTTGGACGACAGATGATCCGTGCACATGCTAGAATTTAATTGGATCCAATAGCACTGTGCATGTGCTAGTATTTTAGTCTGGATGGGTTACTACTACTAGTAGTAGAACTCCCTCACCGTATAAGCGGCTGTACTGTAAGTGCTAGTCGATTTTGCCTGTGTCTTCTTTTGAGAAAATGGAGATGGCAGTGCCTAACATCCCACGCAGGCTGCCACTGGTTTCCTTTTTAGCGTCTGACGGGCAACGTAAACCATGGATGGTAGAAATTTGCCTTTATGCTTGTTCGGTGGCCTGTTTTACTAAACGAATAGCGCCGTAGAATGATGCTTGTATGATCTCTCTCTCTCACCACCGGGAGCTAGGCCTTCTTCAGAAAACCCTGATGCAGTTTTGGCAATTCTAATGGAGCTTTTGTCTTGTTGTCCTTTATATGAATAATTCGTAGCTCAGCGGGGTAACAGCAGAAGTGGAGCAACAATTTGTGCGTCTTATGGCGCGGTTGACTTGAAGAAACAGCACAACGGCAAGGCAAGGGGACGCCGGCGATTCAGTAGCTTGGCGAGGGCCCTTGGCAGCGGATGAAGCCAAACGCGAGAAGGCGGGGTGGCGCAGTCTTGAAGAAGGCAGAGCCACGGCAGAACCTAAGTTGAGTGGCCGGCGGCTCATCCGAGGTGGGTCGATGTGCGGTCGCAGCGACTCACGACAACAGGGGAGGTCGGTTTAGCAGCAGTAGAGGCCGGGTCGGCAACATCAGATGCCGGTTTCCGGCGGAGGTGAACGGCGTCCGCGGCAGCTTCGAGGTAGCTTGCGACTGGGAGGCGAGGCTAAACCGGGGCGGCTCCGAAGAAGGCCGCGGCTGCGGGTGACTCGGAGATCGAACCGGAAAGCGTCTCGGAAGCAGGGCCACTTGACGAAGCGGCGACTCGAAGTACGAGAGGCGAGGCCAGCTTGGCGGCGAGGCAAACCGGCACGGCGGCTCACCACAGAGGTGAGACGGCCGGCGGCTCAACCACAGCGGAGTGGGCGCACGGCAAGACGGCTTGTGGCGCCAGTCCGCGGCATCCGCGTCTCAAGGCCGCAGAGGGATATATTGGCTAGAAGCCAGCCATGGAAGGGGCGGTGGTGAAGATCTCTCGTGGCTGAAACGTAGGCCGGTTGAGTAGCAGCAGGTTGAACCGGCGAGGAGGCGAGGCCAAGGTAACCCGGCCAGGTGGCTTGTAGTGGAGGATGTTGCTTGCAACAGAGGAATCAGACCGGCGAGACGACCCTGCAGAGAGCAAACCAGAGCAGAGGACGCACGCAGCCTGGGGGAACCTGACGGTTTCAACGACCCACGACCGGGTGGAGCGGTAGCAAAAGGGCGAGGTGTCGCCGGTCTTCGAAGGGAGCAGCGAAGCAGTGAGGCGGGGCCATGGCCACAGCGGCAGGTTGGAGAAGCGCCGGCACGGCGAGGCCGCGGCCGAGTAGTAGTCGAAACTCGGAAGCACGTCCGGGGCGGTGGCTCCAAGTCGAAGACGGAGGGAGGCAGAGGAGTCCTGGCCTTATCCACTTCCATCATTTTTTTTCTTGAACCCCGCGTATCCCAAATCGAGGCTTGTTACTTTTGTCCTCTTTGTCGCTAATCACGATCAGCTTCAGCATTTGATTGCCTTTGCAAACGTCAGCGGCCCTGGATGCGATTTACTTCCACGCATAGTTTCGACGGCCCTTTCCAAAAAAAAAACGAGGATATGTCTTGAAGCGACTCGGCGGCCGCGCACGAGGTATTGCAGCGGAAAACTTCTGTCCGTCTCGACGACACATAAAAACTGATCCGGTTTCGACGGATCGTCCGATCATAGCGGCGCGCATCATGCAACCTAATTTTCCTTCAACTCAAATCTTGTACGCCCCGATCTAAAGTAAATCCTGTGTGATTGTCTCGTGCCGGTTCTTTGTCATTCGGCCAAACACGAGCTTCTCAATTCCTGAAGAGCTCCCTTCAAGAACTCAACAACACTGTGCGCAGGCCCCACGGTGGACGCCAACTGTCATGGAATTGTCATGTCAGATGTCCTTCGTGTTAGGACTTAGTCGCGAGGCCAACGCATCTATGTGGTAGCTTGAGAGGGGTTGAGCGGAATCGAGATATGCAGGGCGGATCAACACGCAAGACAAGGGTTTAGACAGCTTCGGGCCCCGGGAAACATCATCCGGTAAAAACCCTACATGCTATTTGAGGCTAGGTCTCATTATCATCACGAGGGAGTCACTGTAAATCGGCTCTCCTCTTTGTATCTAGCCCTAAGATTGTTTCTTCTTGCTTGTAGCTTGTCCCCTCTTTGGGGAGCCCTGCCCCTCCTTATATATGTCGAAGGGGCGGTTTACATGTGGAGTCCTATTAGGATTATGACTATTCTATCTCTAATACAAACCGGATACAAGTCCTCGTCTTAACTCCTTGTAAATATTCCTCATACCTTTTCTCTTAAACCGGCCCACCATAGCATGATCCGGCCTTCCATAAACCGCCCGTTGGGCCACCGGGTCTTGTCGCTCCTCTGACCCGCCTGCCGGATTACCAATGAACCGTAAACCGCCATGTCCAAGTGGGTTGCCAGTGAATCGCCAAACTCTAGCCGGGTCATACATCAGGCGGTTTATACCGCGGGGTATATCCCCGACAGAGCTTATGGTCATCTTGATGACAAGCTTGAGTTCATCGAAAACGGACTTCGCATGCGTCTTCTATGATGTTTTCGGTGTTGTAGGTTTTACCGGTCTTATCCGAGGAAGGGTCCTCACCATTTTCTTATGGGCCTTTTATAATTTGCTTCTTATTGATATTTCTTTCAAGATTGTGTTAGCCCTTGTCGCTAGCTTTCCAACAAACTTGGTTTCATCGAAAACGGAGTTCACATGCGTCTTCTATGATGTTTTCGGTGTTGTAGGTTTTACCGGTCTTATCCGAGGAAGGGTCCTCACCATTTTCTTATGGGCCTTTTCTAATTTGCTTCTTATTGATATTTCTTTCAAGATTGTGTTAGCCCTTGTCGCTAGCTTTCCAACAAACTTGGTTTCATCGAATTCGGAGTCCGTTTGCAAAAGTTGTGGCAGTTTTGGTGTTCTGAAAAGGCTGCAGCGGTACTACCGCGAATTGGAGTGGACGTAATTTTTTACTACCACTCCAGAGCAGTACTACCACGGCTCCTACAGCGGTAGTACCGCTCCGGACCAAAAACTCGTCCCAAGTCTTGCGGTGGTAGGCCGGATGTATTTTTTTAGTACCGCTCGCAAGCAGTAGTACCGCTACCATTTGCGGTAGTACCGTGAGGTCGGGCGATAGTACCGTGAGGACGAGCGGTAGTACCGCTCCGGCGGTTCTTCTGGCCTTTTGCCTCCTCGCTGTTGTTTTTCAAAGGGGTACTTCCACCCTAGCGGTAGTACCGCTCCTTGGAGCGGTAGTACCGCTCTGTGCGGGCTGTGAGCATAACGGTTGGATTTTTCCCCACCTATAAAAGGGGGTCTTCTTCCTCAATGAACCTCAATCCTTTTAGCTCGTGTTCTTCCCTCATTGTTGACCTTCTTCGAGCTTGCTAACTCTCAATCCCTCCAATGATTCTTGCTAGTTCTTGAGGAAAAGAGAGAGGAGATCTAGATCCACGTTTCCACCAATCACTTTCTCCTCTAAGTGAGGGGAACCCCTTGGATCTAGATCTTGGAGTTTTTCGTGTTCTTCTTTCGTTCTTCCTCTCATTTTCTTCCCTAGTATTAGTTGCTTTGGTGGGATTGGGAGAGAAGGACTTGGGCACTCCGTGTGCCCTTGCCATTGCATTTGGTGCATCGGTTTGAGTTCTCCACGGTGATACGTGGAAGTGAAATTTGAGAAGCTTGTTCCTCTTGGGTGCCTTGGCGCCCTAGACGGTTGGTGGTGTTCGGAGCTCAATCATTGTGGTGTAAAGCTCCGGGCAAGCGTCGGGGTCTTCAATTAGGTTGTGGAGATCGCCCGAGCAATTTGACGGGTACCGGTGACCGCCCCCAAGGGTTGCCAAAGTGTACGGGTTCGGTGACCGCCCCCAAGGGTTGCCATTTGTACGGGTTCGGTGACCGCCCTCAAGGGTCCCTTAGTGGAATCACGACATCTTGCATTGTGCGAGGGTGTGAGGAGATTATGGTGGCCCTAGTGGCTTCTTGGGGAGCATTGTGCCTCCACACCGCTCCAAACAGAGATTAGCATCCGCAAGGGTGTGAACTTCGGGATACATCATCGCCTCCGCGTGCCTCGGTTATCTCTTACCCGAGCTCTTTACTTATGCACTTTACTTTGTGATAGCCATATTGTTTCTTGTCATATATCTTGCTATCACATAGTTATTTATCTTGCTTAGCATAAGTTGTTGGTGCACATAGGTGAGCCTAGTTGTTTTAGGTTTTGTGCTTGACAAATTAACCGCTAGGTTTATTCTGCATTTGTTCAAGCCTAAACCATAATTATTTTAAAAGGCCTATTCACCCCCCTCTAGGCGACATCCACGATCTTTCAATAAGGGAGGTTCTTTCTCCACTTGTATGAGCATAAGAACAAGAGGGACATCCACGCGCGGTCCTCCTCCACCGTCCGCCTCGCCTCGTCACGACGCGCCGTGGGTTGCGGGAATGAGCCGAGCCGATGTCTAAATTTTTGCCACGCACTATGGGTATACAAAAGGTCACACGGAACCTGAAAAGATTTTTGCGAAAGTGGAGTTTGAATGCGAACGGTGCATCCCTTCGGCTGCTTGTTGTTCGCTTCATCTCCGTCTCTTTGTTTCGCCTCCCATCGCTGCCCTCTCGCCTCCTTCTCTTGCGCCTATAAAAGGGAGGTCACTCCTTCCAGAGAGATGCACCAGAACTACTCCTTCCCTCGTCGTCGATTCCATCTCTGAGCTGCTGCTGTTTTCCTCATCCCGGCTTGCGGCGTGCACCGCACGTCGGGACAGTAGGCCTCCGAAACCACACCTTTTGAGTCCTGTATGGAAGAAGGGTGATAAGGTTTTTGGGGAGCGCTCAGCACGACTACTGGCTGCTTTATCACGTACGATCCGGTCGCCGACAACTACTTCCCCGACGACGACTTCTTCCCCGACGTCCACGACCTCCTCGACGACATGGCAGGCGAGGACACCGACCCCAAGTCCAGCGCTTCTGCTGCTGCTATCCCGTACGTGTTCTTCTCCTTTCTGTTAGAGGTTCTGCTACAGTTCCTTGTTCTAGTATTTGCCCTAGATATGTTAGACTCTATTTCATATATGCAACTTGCTATACTGTCTGCTCTAGATATGTTTAGTTACAGTTCATATATGAAGATGTTGTTTACCTTCTCTTTGTGAAATCGCATGGCTTGTTTTATCACTACTACACTGGTCATGCTTTAGCTAGTATTTCTGTTAATAAAATCATTCGGTAAATTGCTCATATTTCCAACAATCCAAAAACCTTATTATAGGCAATTTACCCCGATTGGTTTTGCTGCTTCTGTGAGACCTCCTATGTTTGAGGGTATCCACTATAAGAGGTGGCGCGTGAGAGCAGTCTTATGGTTTCAAACCATGAGTTGCTATGACGCCACTCTTGGCAAACCTGAAGGAGAGCTTGATGCTCAACAGGCACAAGCCTTTCAGAAAATGGATACTCTGTTTAAGGCTGCTCTCTTGAGTGTTCTTGGTGAGAACATAGTTGATTGTTATGCATCAATTGATAATGGAAAAGATATGTGGGATGCACTCGAGGCCAAGTTTGGGGTCTCGGATGCTGGCACTGAGTTGTACATCATGGAGCAATTCTATGCTTACAGGATGACTGAAGAGCGCTCCGTGGTTGAGCAAGCTCATGAGATACAGTCATTTGCTAGAGAACTTGAGCACTTCGGTTGTATGCTACCGGACAAGTTTGTTGCCGGAGGTATCATCACTAAACTTCCTCCTTCATGGAGGAACTTTGCTACCTTGCTGAAGCATAAGAGGCAAGAGTTTTCCGTCCCGGATCTCATTGGCACTCTTGATGTGGAAGAAAAGGCGAGAGCAAAGGACACACGTGCTCGAGGTATTGAGGGAGGATCTAGTGCCAATGTGGTACATAAGCAGAACCTACAGCCCCACAAGTTCAAGAACAAGGGAAAGTTTGATGGTAAAGCAAAGTTTGATGGGAAGAACAAGGCTGTCCAGCACAAGAACTTCAAGAAGAAGAATGACAAGAAGAAAGGTGTCTATCATGTGTGTGGGGATCCTGATCATTGGGCTCCTAGTTGCCCTAATTGCTATGACAAGCGTCATCCTGGGAAAGGCGGCAAGACCGCTAATGTTGTCATTGGAGACACTGATATGAAGGATGCTGGGTATGGTATATTTCCCACTATTCTTTCAGTATGTCATTCTCCTGATTGGTTGATTGACACGGGTGCTAATGTGCATGTATGCGGTGATATTTCCATGTTTTTGTCTTATCAGACCGCATGGACTTCAACCGTGCTGATGGGCAACGGTTCAAGTGCTTCTGTTCGTGGTGTTGGCACGGTCGATCTGAAGTTTACTTCGGGGAAGATCGTGCGGCTGAAGAACGTGCATTATGTCCCCTCCGTCAATAAAAATCTTGTTAGCGGATCTCTTCTGTGTAGAGATGGCTACAAGCTTGTCTTTGAGTTGAATAAATTTGTAATATCCAAGTATGGAACCTTTGTTGGTAAAGGTTATGAGTCAGGAGGCATGTTTCATTTATCCTTATCAGACATTTGCAATAAAGCTGTTAATCATATTTGCAACAATAGTGAATCAAATGTGTGGCATTCACGTCTTTGTCATGTTAACTTTGGTTGCATGTCGCGACTAGCGAAGTTGAACTTAATCCCTGGTGTCACCACTGTCAAGGGATCTAAGTGTCAAGTGTGTGTGCAAGCTAAGCAACCTTGTAAGTCTCACACGACTGCGGAAAACGAGAAATCTTGCACCACTAGAGCTCATACATTCAGATCTATGTGAAATGAATGGTGTTTTGACAAAAGGTGGAAAGAAATATTTCATGACGTTAATCGATGACTCCACTAGATACTGCCGTGTGTATCTTCTAAAGTCTAAGGATGAGGCTTTGAACTTTTTCAAGATCTATAAAGCTGAAGTGGAAAACCAACTTGATCGAAAAATCAAGAGGCTTAGGTTTGACCGTGGTGGAGAGTATTTTTCCAATGAATTTGATGCTTTTTATGCGGAACATGGTATAATCCATGAGAGGACGCCTCCCTACTCACCTCAGTCAAATGGGGTGGCCAAAAGAAAGAACCGTACTCTAACTGATTGGGTTAACGCCATGTTAGACACATCGGGTCTCTTCAAGGCATGGTGGGGGGAGGCGATATTGACAGCATGTCATGTCCTAAGCTGAGTCCGCACAAAGAACAAAGAGATAACTTCATTCGAGGAATGGGAGAAGAAAAGGTTAAAACTCTCTTATCTGCGAACATGGGGTTGTTTGGCGAAAGTCAATGTTCCAATTCCAAAGAAGCGGAAGCTTGGACCAAAGACTGTGGATTGTATTTTTCTGGGATATGCTTTTCATAGCATTGGCTATAGATTCTTGGTTGTAAAATCGGAGGTACCTGACATGCATGTCGGTACGATCATGGAGTCAAATGATGCGAATTTCTTTGAATATATCTTTCCCATGAAGGATATGACTACCTCATCTAATCAGGAGATGCCTAGTTCATCGAATGAGGAACCAATTACAATTATCAAACCTGCCATTTCGATGGAACACTTTGAAAGTCTTGTGGAGGAAAATAATGAAGTTCCTACTAGGAGCAAGAGACAGAGGACTGCAAAGTCCTTTGGTGATGATTTTCTTGTGTATCTCATAGATGACACTCTCAGTTCTATTTCAGAGGCCTATGCATCTGAAGATGCTGACTACTGGAAGGAAGCGGTTCGTAGCGAGATGGATTCCATCTTAGCGAATGAAACTTGGGAGATAACTGATCGTCCTTATGGGTGCAAACCTATAGGATGCAAATGGGTATTCAAGAAGAAGCTTAGGCCTGATGGTACTATTGAAAAGTACAAGGCTCGACTCGTGGTTAAGGGTTATACCCAAAAGGAAGGTGAAGACTTCTTTGATACTTACTCACTTGTGGCTCGACTGACCACTATTCGAGTTCTACTTTCACTAGCTGCCTCACATGGTCTTCTCGTTCATCAAATGGATGTTAAGACTGCTTTCCTAAATGGAGAGTTGGACGAGGAAATTTATATGGAACAACCAGATGGGTTTGTAATAGATGGTCAGGAAGGGAAAGTATGCACCAAACAGTGGCATGAGAAGTTTGAAAGAACTTTAACAGCTGCAGGCTTTGTTGTAAATAAAGCTGACAAATGTGTGTACTATCGCCATGGTGGGGGCGAGGGAGTTATCCTTTGCTTGTATGTTGATGACATACTGATTTTCGGAACAAACCTGAATGTTATTAAGGAGGTCAAGGATTTCCTATCTCGTTGCTTTGAGATGAAGGATTTAGGAGTGGCTGATGTCATTCTGAACATCAAGTTGTTGAGAGACGATGATGGTGGGATTACATTGCTTCAATCTCACTATGTGGAAAAGATCTTGAGTCGCTTTGGCTACAGTGACTGCAAGCCCTCTCCAACACCATATGATGCTTGTGTGTTGCTTCGAAAGAATCGAAGAATTGCTAGAGACCAATTGAAGTATTCTTAGATTATTGGCTCGCTTATGTACTTAGTGAGTGCTACAAGACCTGGCATCTCTTTTGTTGTTAGCAAACTGAGTCGGTTTGTCTCAAAACTAGGAGATGTGCATTGGAAAGCTCTAGAGAGAGTTTTGCGTTATTTGAAAGGCACTGCAAATTATGGAATTCACTACACCAGGCACCCAAAGGTGCTTGAAGGGTATAGTGACTCAAACTGGATCTTAGATGCTGATGAGATAAAGGCCACGAGCGGATATGTATTCACTCATGGAGGTGGCGCTGTTTCTTGAAAGTCTTGCAAGCAGACCATTTTAACGAGGTCAACAATGGAAGCAGAACTCACAGCACTAGATACAACTACGGTCAAAGCAGATTGGCTTCGTCGGCTCTTGAATGACTTGCCGGTTGTTGAGAAACCTGTACCGGGTATCCTTATGAACTGCGACAATCAAACTGTGATCACGAAAGTGAGCAGTTCAAAGGATAACATGAAGTCATCAAGACACGTTCAGAGAAGGTTAAAGTCTGTCAGGAAAATGAGAAACTCCGGAGTTATTGCATTGGATTATATCCAAACGTCTAAAAATCTGGATTATATCCAAACGTCTAAAAATCTGGCAGATCCTTTTACTAAGGGTCTATCACGCAATGTGATAGATAATGCATCGAGGGAGATGGGTATGAGATCCACAATATGAGTTGTTCACAGTGGCAACCTATTCTTTGTGATCGGAGATCTCATGAATTAGATGTGGAAGACAAGCTGTTGGTCAACTAAGAGGAAAGTATCATTACTATTAACAATACCACTCCATGAAGATGCAATACTCTTCTAATCTGCATGACAGGTTGATGTATATCTTAATGTGTTCTAAGTGGCTCTTTTAAGCAGAGATGTTATCCTGCAGAATATCTTTTGAAGAACACACCTATATGAGTTTGATTGTCAAACCTCGCAATCTATGAGAGTAGGGTTCTCTCTAGTAAACTCATGAAAGCTCACGGAGTATGACGCATAAGCTCCACCCGCGGGGAAGACCCACAGTAGCCACGTATCGGTCAAGGCTTTATGTGAAGCTAGATTCGCAGAAAACTTGCAGTTTAAAGCCCAGTCTACTGTTCAAGTTGCTTACTAATGTAGCATAGAGTTCTAGGTGGAAGTTCAACTTAACAGTCTTCACTGCAGTACCGGTATATAAAACAGTGTTTTGGAACCAAAGGCAAATTTTGTGTGCCTCTGGGATCTGATGGGGGATTGCTGGAATTTTGTCTATTTTGGGCCTAGCCCAATAGCAGTTTCAGAAATTCCTAATAAATCCTAAAGACCCACGCAACCCATTTATGCAAGGCAAGAGGTGGAACTTAAGTTTAGTCCCACATTGCTAGTTTAGATGGAGTTGGACCTGTTTATAAGGGAGGTTCTTTCCCCACTTGTATGAGCATAAAAACAAATGGGACATCCACGTGCGCTCCTCCTCCGCCGCCCGCCTCGCCACGACGCGCCGTGGGTTGCGGGAATGAGCCGAGCCGATGTCTAAATTTTTGCCACGCACTACGGGTATACGAAAGGTCACATGGAAGCTGAAAAGATTTTTGTGAAAGTGGAGTTCGAATGCGAACGGTGCAGCCCTTCGGCTGCTGGCTGTTCGCTTCATCCCCGTCTCTTTGTTTCGCCTCCTGTCGCTGCCCTCTCGCCTCCTTCTCTTGCGCCTATAAAAGGGAGGTCACTCGTCCCAGAGAGATGCATCAGAACTACTCCTTCCCTCGTCATCGGTTCCATCTCTGAACTGCTGTTATTTTCCTCATCCCGGCTTGCGGCGTGCACCACACGTTGGGATAGTAGGCCTCCGAAACCGTACCTTTTGAGTCCTGTACGGGAGAAGGGTGATAAGGTTTTTGGGGAGCGCTCAACGCGACTACTGGCTGCTTCATCACGGACGATCCGGTCGCCGACGACTACTTCCCCGACGACGACTTCTTCCCCGACGTCCACGACCTCCTTGATGACATGGCAGGCGAGGACACCGACCCCAAGTCCAGCGCTTCTGTTGCTGCTGTCCCGTACGTGTTCTTCTTCTTTCTGTTAGAGGTTTTGCTACAGTTTCTTATTTTAGTATTTGCCCTAGATATGTTAGACTCTATTTCATATATGCAACTTGCTATACTGTCTGCTCTAGATATATTTGGTTACAGTTCATATATGAAGATATTGTTTACCTTCTCTTTGTCAAATCGCATGACTTGTTTTATCACTACTATACTGGTCATGTTTTATCTAGTATTTCTGTTAATAAAATCATTAGGTAAATTGCTCATATTTTCAACCTTTTTACTCCAGCATGATCTATTAGGGATCGGTTAGGTAGAGGAGTAAAATCGAGATTTTACTGCTCTAATCGGTTATTGGGATCAGAAATGCCTTTACAAACAATGTCCTGGACTGTCAGCGTTTAGAAGTCCATTTTCTTTTCTAACTACACACAGCACAGCGGGGCGGGGTGTAATCAGATAAGTTAATTTGCTGGTTACAATCCGACATCTGCAACGGACGGACGGATGGATGGATCGAGATATACTGTACAGTACTCTGCATGCATGTGCATGTTGTTGATCATGCCGGGTCACTTCTTCATATTGACCCACTCCAGCTTCAGCATTATTTCCCCGCTCTCGACGTCCCTGAGGCGCAGGATCATGTCCTGGACGAACTTGCCGTTCTTCCAGCACACGCGGCTCTCCTCGGCGAGGCAGTTCCCGCTGCTCGGCGCGACCAACCGCACCACGGTGCCGTTGCGGATGCCCTCGGTGTCCAGTTCCAGGACCTCCGTAAAGGGCAGCACCTCGATCTCCGCGTTCCCCATTGGGTCGTCCTTGCTGAAGGTGTCCTTGTCAAACACCGCCTGTACAGTACAGCACAGCACAGCACAGTTTTCTTCAACGTAGACGGAACGTGTTTGTTAACGGATTGCAAGAAAACAGTAGGCAGTACTCACAAGCTTGATTGGTGCATTCGGGTTCGTGATTGACAGAGTTAGCTCCTCATGCCAGATAGGGTTCACAGATCGCCTCTTCACGCTGGTCTTCAGTTTCTGCAATCGCACAATTTAAACAGAAAACAGTACGGGGACAATTAATAAGTAATACAGTCATACAGAATCATGGACAAGAAGAAGAAACAATGAGAGAGCGGACACCTGCTTGCCGAGGCGAAGGACAACATATGGATCACTGCCTCTTGCGTCGCGGTAGGCAAGGTTGATCCCACGCACCACGCGCACCTTCAACAGCCCAACCAAACCATCCATGCTCGATCTCGATTCGATCGATACTCGGTTTAATTAATTTTATGCTACGCTATTATTTTACGTACAGAGGAATGTGGTCGGGGTGGCGTGGCGTGGCTTGGGACCAAGAAGCGCCTAATCCAATCCTCGAATAAGAATTAGGCGACTTCTTGCGCCCCGCTTTTTTCTTCCTCCCTCTCTTCTCATGGGCATAAATAGAGTAGCCTCACACATGAGCCTATAAGAGACAGACGGTCTCCGCCGTAGGAATTGTGCTGACCATTTCTCATGTGCCATGCGTCCAAACAAAACCAGTTGTTGCCATTTTTGGCATCTCTCTTGCACTGCATTGCGTGAGCAAAAAGTGGTACTTGTTTTTTACAAAATAAAAATAAAGCAAAAGTGGTAGTTTTTTGGCTGTCAGTTAAAAGTATTGTATTGTATGTACATATGTGATTTTAGCTGTTAAGAAACCCTTTTCGATATAAAAGTGATTGTCCTAGCTTTGCCACTGCTTTTTACCAGTGGGCTCGAGTGGAAAGTATGTGAATGGTGCGAGTCTTTTGTGCATTTGTAAACTTTTTTTGATTTTTTATCTAACAACCTAAAGCATCATAGCTCAAGTTCAAATACGAAGTTGCTTACTGCACGTACCGTATGGTTTTAAACTTTTGGTTAGATAAGAGGTCAAGCAGATGCTGTTTACTGCAACCTTTACATTTGTTTTCATTTAAAACTCACTATATATTCAGCGCTCTGCAAGTTGGTTTATATATGCTTGCTTAGTACACTTAATCAGCAAAACATGATGGTATGGTAATGATGCAAGAACTTCCCAATATGTGTGACGCCCCCGGTTTGACCGTACACTAAACATACACGCAAACGTGTACGATCAAGATCAGGGACTCACGGAAAGATATCACAACACAACTCTACAAATAAAATAAGTCATACAAGCATCATATTACAAGCCAGGGGCCTCGAAGGCTCGAATACAAGAGCTCGATCATAGACGAGTCAGCGGAAGCAACAATATCTGAGTACAGACATAAGTTAAACAAGTTTGCCTTAAGAAGGCTAGCACAAACTGGGACACAGATCGAAAGAGGCGCAGACCTCCTGCCTGGGATCCTCCTAACTACTCCCGGTCGTCGTCAGCGGGCAACACGTAGTAGTAGGCACCTCCGGTGTAGTAGGAGTCGTCGTCGACGGTGGCGTCTGGCTCCTGGGCTCCAGCATCTGGTTGCGACAACCAGGTAGAAGGGATAGGGGGAAAAGAGGGAGAAAGCAACCGTGAGTACTCATCCAAAGTACTCGCAAGCAAGGAGCTACACTACATATGTATGCATTGGTATCAACTGGAATAAGGCTATCATATGTGGACTGAACTGCAGAATGCCGGAATAAGAGGGGGATAGCTAGTCCTTTCGAAGATTACGCTTCTGGTAGCCTCCGTCTTGCAGCATGTAGAAGAGAGTAGACTGAAGTCCTCCAAGTAGCATCGTATAGCATAATCCTATCCGATGATCCTCCCCTCGTCGCCCTGTGAGAGAGCGATCACCGGTTGTATCTGGCACTTGGAAGGGTGTGTTTTATTAAGTATCCGGTTCTAGTTGTCATAAGGTCAAGGTACAACTCCAAGTCGTCCTGTTACCGAAGATCACGGCTATTCGAATAGATTAACTTCCCTGCAGGGGTGCACCACATAACCCAACACGCTTGATCCCATTTGGCCGGACACACTTTTCTGGGTCATGCCCGGCCTCGGAAGATCAACACGTCGCAGCCCCACCTAGACCAACAGAGAGGTCAGCACGCCGGTCTAAACCTAAGCGCCCAGGGGTCTGGGCCCATCGCCCTTAGCACACCTGCACGTTGCGTGGGCGGCCGGAAGCAGAGCTAGACTAGTAGGCGTTCCAGTCCAATCCAGCGCGCGCCGCTCCGTTGCTGACGACACGAAGGCTTCGGCTGATACCACGACGTCGAGTGCCCATAACTATCCCCGCATAGATGGTTAGTGCGTATAGGCCAGTAGCCAGACTCAGATCAAATACCAAGATCTCGTTAAACGTGTTAAGTATCTGCGAACGCCGACCAGGGCCAGGCCCACCTCTCTCCTAGGTGGTCTCAACCTGCCCTGTCGCTCCGCCTCAAAGTAACAGTCGGGGGCCGTCGGGAACCCAGGCCCATCTCTACCGGGATGGAGCCACCTGCCCCTTCAGCCCCCAACTCCGAACAGTACCACGGGTAATGTAACTGTGTAAAGTATATAGTATATGCCCGTGATCACCTCCCGAAGTGATCACGGCCCAGTAGTATAGCATGGCAGACGGACAAGAGTGTAGGGCCACTGATGGAACACTAGCATCCTATACTAAGCAGTAGGATAGCAGGTAATGGTAACAACAGTAGTAGCAAGGATAGGCTATGCATCAGGATAGGAATAACGGAAAGCAGTAACATGCTACACTACTCTAATGCAAGCAGTATAGAGAAGAGTAGGCGATATCTGGTGATCAAAGGGGGGGCTTGCCTGGTTGCTCTGGCAAGAGAGAGGGGTCGTCAACTCCATAGTCGTACTGGGTAGCAGCGGCGTCGGTCTCGGTGTCTAGCGAGAGAAGAGGGGGGAGAAACAATAAATATTTAAGCAAACAGATGCATAGCGATGCATGACATGACAAGTATCGGTGCTAGGGGTGCCCTATCGCGGTATGAGGTGATACCGGTGAAGGGGGGAAACATCCGGGAAAGTATCCCCAGTGTTTCGCATTTTCAGGTAGAGAAGCCGGAGGGGGAAAGTTGCGTGTTTGATATGTTAGGGGGCGTGGCGGACGAACGACCTGCGTATCCGGATTCGTCTCGTCGTTCTGAGCAACTTTCATGTTGAAAATAATTATCCGAGTTACAGATTAAAAGATATGATTTTCTAAAAAATTTATTAATTTCTGGAATTTAATTAATTATTTAATTTAATTCGAAATTTGGTTTTATGACATCAGCATGATGTCATGCTGACGTCAGCAGTCAACAGAGTTGACTGGTCAACCTGACCAGTGGGTCCCACTGGTTAGTGACACATTTTAATTAAACAGTTTAATTAAACTTAATCAAAATTAATTAGGGGGTGGGCCCCACTGTCATGCTAATTAATTAGCTAATTAACTAACCAGGTTAATTAGATAACTAATGTTTAATTAATTTAATTATTTGTTTAGTTTAATTAATCAAAATTAATTAAGTTAATTATTTTTGTAATTAATTAATTAATTAGTTATATATTTTTATATTTATTTTTTTTCTTTTTTTTATAAGACGTTCTGGGGCCATGGGGCCCCCGTGTCAGTGGCTCAGGGGGAGCCCTAGCAGGCGAACGGGCACGGGTCTCGGGCGTAGGCGCCTGTCGAGGCGGACAGGGAGCGCTGGGCGGGGCCATGGCGGGGCGCCGGGTGGGGCGGCCAGAGGTCGCCGGGCGCGGGCCAGGTGAGCGGGGGAGGCGCGGCTGGTCGGAGTGAGGCGAAGCGGAGCGAGGAGCTGCGAGTGGCGGGGGACGCAGGGGCGGC
>NC_041382.1:406615915-406652214 GCF_002162155.2 Triticum dicoccoides | reverse complement strand
CCTGGGGTTGGCTTGGTGGGCCAAGGCCCAGTGGCGCAGAGGGGGTTTCCTTTTCTTTATTTTTGTTTTACTTTTCTTTTCTCTTTTTATCATTTCTTTCTTTTCTGTTTAAATCATTTTAAACCATTTAGCCATTTTATAAAAAGGTGTTTGTTGCCCCATAATTACCCTTGTAATATTCGGCAACCACCGAACATTTTTGTTTTAATTTTTGAAAACTTTTACTCTTGTCCTAAATTTGAATTTGAATTTTGAACGGTTTCGAATTATTGCGAGGACAGCAACAGTAACTGAGGTGACGTGGCATCATTAGCGGAGATTCACTGCAGCTTAATTATCCGGGCGTTACAATGTGGATGAGCCAACTCCAAATGCTGATGAGCCCACCCCGGTACCAGCTTCAGACAACTACGAGATGTAAGTTTCTGGGAAGATACCTTGTAGGGTGACACTCCACATTAGGCCAACTCCAACGCATGACTGCCGGTGTACTAAGATTTGGGCTCTTAATAGTCTAGACTTATGCACAGGCAGTAGCAGCCTTCCCAACGGCAAGGCTTGCCGGAGGACAACCAAAGATAAATTCATGACCAAAATACAAAGGTACAAAGAAGATCTCTGAGACAGAGATCAGAAATACTGAACATCCAGCTTGAAGACGTAGCAAGATCCTTGCGGGGAGGGGGGGGGGGGCTGGCGAAGCCCGATAAGAATCCCACTTCCTTGCCACGGCTCCACCTCATCGAGCAGGACGATGGACCGGCGACCTTGGCATCGGCCATGGGGTCGATCCGGCCAACTCGATCCAAAGCAGAGAAGCACGGCATGGGTGTAGGAGGTTGGAGATTGAGGAGGCTGCGGGTTGGGGAGGGGAAGGAGAACAGGAGGTCGACGGATGGCCGAAGAAGAAGATCGGCGGCGGCGGCAGTCGCGGCTGGAGAGGAAGCGGCCGGAGAGGACGTTGTGCGTTTATTAGCCAGCTAAAGAAAGGAT
Organism: Triticum dicoccoides; assembly: GCF_002162155.2. Classification (NCBI taxonomy): domain Eukaryota; kingdom Viridiplantae; phylum Streptophyta; class Magnoliopsida; order Poales; family Poaceae; genus Triticum; species Triticum dicoccoides. The sequence continues at coordinate 406,651,221 of NC_041382.1, read as the reverse complement.
CGCAGGTTGAATACTAAAGAGTGTAGGGTTCTTTTAGTAAGAGTGAAACGTTTTCTCATATACCCACTTTAAAAAGGAGTGCCGGTTGAATAGCAAAAATAGAAGGGGCGTTCTTGCAAAAACGCCGTGACGGCGAACCCAACAGACTCAACCCGTGCTTTATTATTAGGGAAAGAAGAGACAAACGGTCTCCGCCGTAGGAATTGTGTTGACCATTTCTCATGTGCCTTGCGTCCAAACAAAACCAGCCGTTGCCATTTTTGGCATCTCTCTTGCATTGCATTGCGTGAGCAGAAAGTGGTACTCGTTTTTTGCAAAATAAAAATAAAGCAAAAGTGGTAGTCTTTTTGGCTGTCAGTTAAAAGTATTGTATTGCATGTACATATGTGATTTTAGCTGTTAAAAAACCCATTTTGATATAAAAGTGATTGTCCTAGCTTTGCCATTGCTTTTTACGAGTAGGCTCGAGTGGAAAATATGTGAATGGTGCGAGTCTTTTGTGCATTTGTAAACTTTTTTTGATTTTTATCTAACAACCTAAAGCATCATAGCTCAAGTTCAAATATGAAGTTGCTTACAGCACGTACAGTATGATTTTAAACTTTTGGTTAGATAAGAGGTCAAGCAGATGTTGTTTACTGCAACCTTTACATTTGTTTTCATTTAAAACTCACTATATATTCAACGCTCTACAGGTTGGTTTATATATGCTTGCTTAGTACACTTAATCAACAAAACATGATGGTATATATATGCTTGCTTACTACACTTAATCAACAAAACATGATGGTATGGTCATGATGCAAGAACTTCCCAATATGGATGAGCCGACTCCAAATGCTGATGAGCCCACCCTGATATTAGCTTCAGACAGCTACGAGTATTATTTATCCCAACATGTTGATGCCATTCCATGATAGCATGCCAAGGTTCATGAATTTTAGATGGGTTTTGGATTTACTAGAATTACAAAAGCAAGTACCTTAACATTTGCCGGAGAGCCACGGTGTCGTGGTGTTCGAAATTCATCCACATTTCTTGCATGGGACATAAGCATAAACCCATGGATATATATATGATTTTACAACCCATGTTGGTGCACCAGAGCATGTGTATGTAGTTTAATTTTAAATTGTGCACCTGAAATGGCTAGAAAACCAATTTAATGTATAAAATGTCCAAACCAACACTGAATAATTCCATTTTTTACGACACACATATAGTTGCCTCTTCACAGCAGATAAAAGTTCTAGCGATTCAAACACCGCCCATCGCCACCATGACCCCATTATGTAATTCAAATCAAGATGAAAAATCAAGTATATCCCACATAGTTTATTATCACCAACCGTGTGAGATGCGGTACAAAATATCCTGGAGCAGCGTTGGTGTATAGTATGCCTATGGCTTACGCGAGAAGGTGCGTCGGCTACAGTCCACAGCCGGCGTATCAAGCACACTAGCTCGCTCCCCAAATATCATTTCACTCTTCAATCATCGCTGGTGAAAGATGGGGACATGGACCCACATCGTGAGGGCAACTTCGATGGCCACTCCGGCGAGAGCATGGCCGCAGCCGCCATGCACGTGCTAACAAGGTGCATGAGCGCGACCGCAATCTATGACCGGGTGGCCAAGTCAGCCCAAACAGCCGATGTTGCTTCTCAGGTGGCGGCAGCAACATGTGCCTCGGGGATAGCAACTAGCGAGAGCAACACATCAGTTGTCCGTTCCGCAGTGGCGGCCTTAGCCCTGATGGAGGCCACCCACGACCATGTCGAGGCCGCCCACGCCTAGCTCGTGGCGGTCACCGCACAAATCGAACGAAGCTTCTTCGACAACGGTCGGCAACCCATGGCCGAAGAGTTGGCAATCACCGAGAGCGTTCAAGCAGCCGTCCGTTCCTCCGCCGCATACCTTGCCACGACGAAGCCCGTCCACGCCCAGATCGCGGCTACCCATGCCCAGCTCGTGGCAGCCTTTTCCAAAGAGATGGCAGACGCGGATGGGGAGAGGCTTGCCGAGTATGGTGCGATGGATGCCATGGAGCCCCTTCCCCAGGAGACCGTCGGGCGCGAGCTAGACATGGAGGAGGCGGCAGAGATCGACGAGCACCAGCCATAGTTGTACTCTTTGTTTTGTTTAATTAAGAGCGGCGATCATTAATTTGTTAGATTAATGTTTAGGTCAGCTAGCTCTGTTTAATTTCTGAAATTGCTTGATTAAGAAGTGTGGGTGCGCTGTGGTCTCCTTTGTGTATGCAAATTATGCAATGATGTGGATGACCACTGTAACCAGGGAGATTCAAACCAAAATTTTTGACGTTCAGACTCATCACACACAGGTTAAGTTATCTGAATCGTTTGTGATGTTCACATATCATACAAAGTGCTGAATAAGGGACCGTGTCTGATGACATTTTGCGCACCAGTTTTTTGCTGAGCCGATTCAAAATTTTCGGTTTCCGCGGAAATATCTATCTCCCAGCCCCTGCTCCTTACCAAAAGCCACATTTCCCCTGTTTCCACCTTCCTTTCCAAGTTGAAACCTTCACTCCTTGCTTGCAGCACCGCCTCCTCGCCGGTGACCCTCCTTCACGCTGCTCGGCATCGTCTATCCTGGCAGGTAATCCACACACGACCCCATCCTCCTCCTTCCACATCCCACATGCCCCGATCGTCGGCGCGATACCTTCCACCCAAATCACCGACCTCTCCACCAAATAAGTGCTGCCCTAAGGCATGGTGCACGCAGTATAACCAGGAGCTCAAGGAGCATTTGTTTGCGGAGAAGCAAATCGCGGCCGCACGCGCGGATGAGGTCACGATGACTGCCATTCGTGCCGACTCCCAGATCTTGGAGGAGCACCTTGCCATTTGCTTGCTATGTCGGTTAAGCACATGCTCGGTTGACCCGTTGCGTGTGCTGCTCCTGCCTTTCCTTAACAAATTCTAGTGAATTGTGTTATGTAATTTTACCATGCAATCTGTTGCTCTAGTGTATATGTTCTATATGTCATGCAGTCTGGTGCTCACTTATTAACTGTTTGGTTAATTAGTTGTCATCTTCAGTTAACTGTTTGGTTCAATTCTGCAAATGTGACGTTCGATTCTTTAGGCTGTAATTTTTTATTATCTTCCATGTGAGAAATAAATCGAATTTATCTTTACAAAATACATGAGAAACGAATACAATTGCTATATTTCTAAGTTTTCAAGCATGCTTGGTTATACATTGTGCAATGTGGTGCTTAGTTAACGTTGGTTTCATTTGTTGTGGTGTTTAGTTAACAGTTTGATTCAATTCTGCAATGCGATGTTCAATAGTTGTGGGTGCATTCTGTTATTGTATACCATGTAAATCGAATTTGGTTGTACTAAATACATGAGAAACAAATACAATTGCTACATTTACAAGTTGTTAAGCATGCTTGGTTTGGTTAATTGTCCGATCTTCTATTAGGAGTATGTTATATTGTGCAATGTGATGCTTAGTTGACGTTTGGTTCATTTGTTGTGGTGTTTAGTTAACTGTTTGGTTCAATTCTGTAATGCGATGTTCAATTGTTGTGGGTGCATTCTGTTATTGTATACCATGTGAGGAATAAATTGAATTTGGCTGTATTAAATACATGAGAAACAAATACAATTGCTATATTTCAAAGTTGTTATACATGCTTGGTTTGGTTAACTGTCTGATATTCTATTAGGAGTATGTTATATTGTGCAATGTTGTGCTCAGTTAATGTTTGGTTCATTTGTTGTGGTGTTTAGTTAACTGCTTGGTTCAATTCTGCAATGCGATGTCCAATTGTCGTGGGTAGAATTTTGTATTATTGTGCATGTGAGGAATAAATTGAATTTGGCTGCACTTAATACATGAGAAACATATACAAGTGCTATATTTCCTAGTTCTTTATCATGCTTGGTTTGGATAAATGAGTTTTCCATGTGGCTTGAATTAATTTGATGAATCTGCAGTGTGCTTATTTTTCATCAACATATTTTACTGATAGTATGCGAATCCTTACTTAACCTGATGACTAACTATCTTATATGTGTTGCAGAAAAACAATGGGAAGCACTGAGGTTTACAGTCGAGGTAAGCACGTGCATAGTCCGTTGTCTAATAGCACATTATTGTGCAATTGTTGGAACCATTCTAATATTTAAGTTTTTAACAATTTGGTCTTGCACATGTAGGTCCTGCTGTCAGATGTTTTGACCCATTGTTCGACCCTATTTGCATATGGGGAAATGAGTTGTCCATGAATATCAATCAAGTCAAAAAACTCGGAAAGATTGTTAGGATAAAGAAATTAGCGACAAAAAACAACAAGATCTTTGTGTGCACAATGAAGAAGACATCAGTTAACTACAAGATGGTACTAACTATTATACCTTACCTTTTTTATTCCTTTTCCCCATTTCCAATATAGAGAAGATATTTATGCATATCCTTGTTTTCAGGCCTTTTCAAAGCAGTTCATGGATGATGACCTCTCAAACCACCTCTATGGCAGGAGGCGAGGAAGGTTTTCGTACAACACCCCATGGTTCAATATTGAAGTGTTCCTGAAGAGGACGAAGGATGGACGGTCAATCATCCACAGGCACTGGCCGAAAGTTGCAAAGACCTTCAACATGAATGAAGGCTCAATATTCGCCTTCCGCTTCAGCAGTTTTTCAGATGAGATGCATCTGTCTATGTATCATATATGATGCTAATTTCGAAAGGTTCTAGATGTTGCATGTGAAACTTGGTGCTGGTAGTTGTGTAATGGGGTAGCTGAGTGCTGAAGCTATATCATGTTGTACTCTGATGAATTTCAATTATGAAATCCTGCTTCCTTAATATGGAAATGAAATATATTATGCGCTTAATATGAATGCCAATTATATTAATAAATGGATTATTAATAATAGGGGAATTAGCATGCTAATGGCCAATTAGCCTGCTAATTGGGTTTTTCTGTTGCAACCAGTTATTTAGAAAACACCATGGGTGATGACCTCATGCAACACACATAGTTTCTAGGAATAAACCATGTTGGATCAATGAACACAACATTCTCTTGAAAACTATTTGCGTTAGGCCACCTTGCGCAAACGTTTACCATATAGAAACTATGTGTGATGGACAGCCTTTGCCACACAGTTTTTTTCTACGCACCGTGTGTGATGCATTCAATAACAGAAATGATAAAATTGTTAATATAGTGTGCAATGGTAACACTATCACAAATGATTTAACAGGGAAAATTGTGTGTGATGTACCTGCAAACGGAAATGTTTTCCTTGGGGCAACTGTGTGGGATGTAGATACGAACAAAAATGTTTAGCGGGGACTGACTGTGGGATGTGCTTACGACCGGAAACGATTTCATCTGTATAATTGTATTCTTTATCACTAATGCACGTATAACCATATTTGATCGCTCGCTGGTCACACACGACCTCATTTTACCGAGCGTGTGTGCCAGGAGGGCATATCCCCGACGGTTTCTGGGTCATGTGGGAAGGAACCCCCTATCACCCACACTCACTTGGCGACGGTTCCAAATGCCGTCGCGAAAAGGGGTTAAAAACCGTTTGTATAGCACCTCGCTCTATCAGTGGAGCCTAGCATGTACAGACATGGCCTCGGAACACCGGAGACCGAAAGGTCGAACGTGAATCATATAGTAGATATGATCAACATAGAGATGTTCACCATTGATGACTACTCCTTCTCACGTGATGATCGGACATGATTTAGTTGATTTGGATCACGTATCATTTAGATGACTTGAGGGATTTTTATCTAAGTGGGAGTTCTTAAGTAATTTGATTAATTAGACTTAATTTATCATGAACTTAGTCCTGATAGTATTTGCATATCTATGTTGTAGATCAATGGCCCGTGCTACCATTCCCTTGAATTTTAATGCGTTCCTAGAGAAAACTAAGTTGAAAGATGATAGTAGCAATGATGTGGATTGGGTCCATGATCTGAGGATTATCCTCATTGCTGCATAGAAGAATTATATCCTTGATGCACCGCTAGGTGACAGACCTATTGCAGGAGCAGAAACAGACGTTATGAATGTTTGAGAATCTCGGTATGATGACTACTTGATAGTTTAGCGCGCCATGCTTTACAGCTTAGAACCGGGACTTCAAAAAACATTTTGAATGCTACGGAGCGTATGAGATGTTCCAAGAGCTGAAATTGGTATTTCAGACTCATGCCCGTGTCGAGAGGTATGAGACCTCTGTCAAGTACTTTGCCTACAAGATGGAGGAGAATAGCTCAACCAGTGAGCATGTGCTCAGAATGTTTGGGTACTACAATCGCTTGAATCAAGTGGGAGCTAATCTTCCAGATAAGATAGTGATTGACAAAGTTCTCTAGTCACTATCACCAAGCTACTAGAACTTTGTGATGAACTATAATATGCAAAGGATGACGAAAATGATTCCCAAGCTCTTCGTGATGCTGAAATCGGCGATGGTAGAAATCAAGAAAGAGCATCAAGTGTTGATGGTTAACAAGACCACTAGTTTCAAGATAAAGGGCAAGGGAAAGAGAGGGAACTTTAAGAAGAATGGCAAGCAAGTTGCCGCTCCCATGAAGAAGCTCAAAGGTGGACCCAAGCTTGAAACAAAGTGCCTCTACTGGAAAGGAAACGACCACTGGAAACGGAACTACCCTAAATACTTGGCAGATAAGAAGGATGTCAAAGTGAACAAAGGTACATTTGATATACATGTTATTGATGTGTACCTTACTAGTACTAATAGTAGCCCCTGAGTATTTGATACCTGTTCAGTTGCTAAGATTAGTAACTTGAAACAGGAGTTGCAGAATAAACAGAGACTAGTTAAGGGTGAGGTGACGATGCATGTTGGAAGTGATTCCAAGGTTGATATGATCACCATCGCACACTCCCTCTACCTTTGGGATTAGTGTTGAACCTAAATAATTGTTATTTGGTGTTTGCGTTGAGCATGAATATGATTGGATCATGTTTATTGCAATACGGTTATTCATTTAAGTCAGAGAATATACATGAATAAAACCTTCTATGGTCATATACCCAATGTAAATGGTTTATTGAATCTCGATCGTAGTGATACACATATTCATAATATTGATGCCAAAAGATGCAAAGTTGATAATGATAGTGCAACATATTTGTGGCACTGCTGTTTAGGTCATATTGGTGTAAAGCGCATAAAGAAACTCCATGCAGATGGGCTTTTGGAATCACTTGATACTTGCAAACCATGCCTCATGGGCAAGATGACTAAAACTCCGTTCTCCGAAACAATGGAGCGAGCCAATGACTTATTGGAAGTAATACATACCGATGTATGTGGTCCAATGAGTATTGAAGCATGCGGCATGTATCATTATTTTTTGACCTTCACAAAAGATTTGAGCAGATATGGGTATATCTACTTAATGAAACATAAGTCTTAAACATTTGAAAAGTTCAAAGAATTTTAGAGTAAAGTGGAGAATCATCATAACAAGAAAATAAAGTTTTTACGATCCGATCACGCAGGCAAATATTTGAGTTACGAGTTTGGCCTTCATATAAAATAATGTGGAATGGTTTCACAACTCACGCCACCTGGAACACCCCAGCATAATGGTGTATCCAAATGTCGTAACCGTACTTTATTAGATATGGTGCGCTCTATGATGTTTCTTACCAATTTGCCACTATCGTTTTTGGGTTATGCATTAGAGACAGTAGCATTCACGTTAAATAGGGCACCGTCAAAATCCGTTGAGATGACACCGTATGAACTGTGGTTTGGCAAGAAACCTAAGCTGCCATTTCTTAAAAGTTTGGGGAAGCGACACTTATATCAAAAGGTTTCCAGCCAGATAAGCTTGAACCCAAAGCGGAGAAGTGCATCTTCATAGGATACCCTAAGGAAACCATTGGGTACATCTTCTACCACAAATCCAAAGGCAAAAATCTTTGTTGCTATGAATGGATCCTTTCTAGAGAAGGAGTTTCTCTCGAAAGAAGTGAGTGGGAGGAAAGTAGAACTTGATGAGGTAATTGTACCTTCTCTCGAATTGGAAAATAGCACATCAGAGAAAACCGTTCCCATGATGCCTACACCAACTAGAGAGGAAGAAAATGATAATGATCATGAAACTTTAGATCAAGTTATTACTGAACCTCGTATGGAGCACAATCCGCACCAGAGTGGTGCGGTAATCCTGTCCCGGAAGTCATGATACTAGACCATGGCGAACCTACGAAATATGAAGATGCTATGATGAGCCCTGATTCCAACAGATGGCTTGAGGCCATGAAATCTGAGATAGGATCCATGTATAAGAACAAAGTGTGGACTCTGGTGGAGTTGCCCGATGATCGGCAAACCATTCAGAATAAATGGATCTTCAAGAAAAAGACCTACGCTGATGGTAATGTCACCGTCTACAAAGCTTGACTTGTCGCAAAAAGTTTTCGACAAGTTCAAGGGGTTGACTACGATGAGACCTTCTCACCCGTGGCAATGCTTAAGTAAGTCTAAATCATGTTAGCAATTGCCGCATTTTATAATTATGAAATTTGGCAAGTGGATGTCAAAACTGCATTTCTTAATGGATTTCTTAAATAAGAGTTGTATATGATGCAACCAGAAGGTTTTGTCGATCCTAAAGGTGCTAACAAAGTGTGCAAGCTCCAGCGATCCATCTATGGACTGGTGCAAGCATCTCAGAGGTGGAATATACACTTTGATGAGGTGATCAAAGAATATGGTTTTATACAGACTTACGGTGAAGCCTGTATTTACAAGTGAGTGGGGGCTTTGTAGCATTTCTGATATTATATGTGGATGACATATTGTTGATCGGAAGAGATGTAGTATTTCTGGATAGCATAAAAGGATACTTGAATAAGAATTTTTCAATGAAAGACCTCGGTAAATCTACTTGCATGTTGAGCATCAAGATCTATAGAGATAGATCAAGACGCTTAATAGAACTTTCACAAAACACATACCTTGATAAGATTTGAAGAAGTTCAAAATGATTCAGTCCAAGAAGGGGTTCTTGCCTGTATTACAAGGTGTGAAGTTGAGTAAGACTCAAAGCCTGACCACGACAGAAGATAGAGAGAGAATGAAAGTCATTCCCTATGCCTCAGCCATAGGTTCTATATGATATGACATGCTGTGTACCACACCTGATGTGTGTCTTGTCACTTATCTGGCAAAGAAAGTACAAGAGTGATCCAGGAGTGGACCACTGGACAATAGTCAAAATTATCCTTAGGTGCCTTAAAGATGATTAAGGAAACATTTCTCGGTTATGGAGGTGATAAAGAGTTCATCGTAAAGGGTTACGTCGATGCAAGCTTTAACAACGATTTAGATGACTCTGAGTCTCGATCTTGATACATATTGAAAGTGGGAGCAATTAGCTAGAGTAGCTCCATGCAGAGAATTGTAGACACATAAATTTTCAAAATACATACGGATCTGAATGTGACAGACCCGTTGACTAAACCTCTCTCACAAGCAAAACATGATCACACTCTAGTAAACTCTTTGGTGTTGGTCACGTGGTGATGTGAACTATGGGTGTTAATCACATGGCTATGTGAACTAGATTATTGACTGTAGTGCAAGTGGGAGACTGAAGGAAATATGCCCTAGAGGAAATAATAAAGTTGTTATTTTATATTTCCTTATGCATGATAAATGTTTATTATTCATGCTAGAATAGTATTGATCGGAAACCTAAATACATATGTGAATACATAGATAAATAGTATGTCCCTAGTGAGCCTCTACTTGACTAACTCGTTGATCAAAGATGGTTAAGGTTTCCTGACCATGAACATGAGTTGTGATTTGATAACGGGATCACATCATTAGGAGATTGATGTGATGGAAAAGACCCATCCGTTAGCTTAGTATTATGATCGTTCAGTTTTATTGCTATTGCTTTCTTCATGTCAAATACATATTCCTTCGACTATGAGATTATGCAACTCCCGGATACCAGAGGAATGCCTTGTGTGCTTTCAAACGTCACAACATAACTAGGTGATTATAAAGATGCTCTACAGGTATCTCCGAAGGTGTTTGTTGAGTTGGCATAAATCAAGATTAGGATTTGTCACTCTGAGTATCAGAGAGGTATCTCTAGGCCCTCTCGGTAACACACATCATAAGAAGCCTTGCAAGCAAAGTGACTAATGAGTTAGTTACAAGATGATGTATTACAGAACGAATAAAGAGACTTGCAGGTAACGAGATTGAACTAGGTATGAATATACTGATGATCGAATCTCGGGCAAGTAACATAACGATAGACAAAGGGAATTGCGTATGTTTTCAGAATGGTTCAACCGATAAAGATCTTCATAGAATATGTAGGAGCCAATATGAGCATCCAGGTTCCACTATTGGTTATTGACCAGTGAGTTGTCTCGGTCATGTCTACACAGTTCTCGAACCCGTAGTGTCTGCACGCTTAACGTTCATTGACGAATAGTGTTATATGAGTTATATGATTTGGTGACTGAATGTTGTTCGGAGTCTCGAATGTGATCACAGACATGACAAGGAGTCTTGAAATGGTCAAGAGGTAAAAGATTGATATATAGGACGATAGTATACGGACATCGGATGTGTTCCGGAGTGTATCGGGTATTTATCAGAGTACCGGAGGGGTTGCCGGAACCCCCGGGGGGAATATATGGGCCATGAGAGGGGAGCACACCAGCCCACAAGGGGTGGCATGCCCCCCTATGGCAGGAGGCCGAATTGGGAGAATGAAAAGGGGGGGTTCGGCCCCCCTTCCTTTCTCTCTCCCCCTTCCTTTTCTTCTCCGGTGAAATAAGGAAGGGGGCGCGCCACTTGGGGAAACCCCAAGTAGGATTCAGATCCTACTTGGGGGGCACCCTGGATGCCTCCCCTCTCCCTCTCACCTATATATATGTGGGGAGAGTGCGCCTAGAATAGACACCATCAATTGTTAGCCGTGTGCGGCACCCCCCTCCATAGTTTACACCCCCGGTCATATTCTCGTGGTGCTTAGGAGAAGCCTTGCGCGGATCACTTCACCATCACCGTCACCACACCATCATGCTGACGGAACTCATCTACTTCCTCGACGTCTTACTGGATCAAGAAGATGAGGGACGTGACCAAGCTGAACGTGTGCAGAACTCGGAGGTGTCGTACGTTCAGTGCTTGATCGGTCGGAGCTAGAAGAAGTTCGACTACATCAACCACGTTGTCAAACGCTTCCACTTTCGGTCTAGGAGGGTACATAGACACACTCTCCCCCTCATTGCTATGCATCTCCATGGATAGATCATTGCGTGTGCGTAGATTTTTTTTGTTTTTCCATGCAACATTTCCCAACATCAAGGGGCCTTGTCGGCAAAGCTTTCCGGTAAGGTTTCTATTGGCTCACCGCCCTCCAGGATGCAACTGAGCTAGTAACCAAGTGTGAAGCATGTCAATTTCATTTGAAGCAATTACATCAGCCAGCTCAAGCTCTTCAGACAACCCTCTCTACTGGCCCTTCTCGGTCTGGGGGCTCAACATACTAGGCCCCTTCCCACGCGCTGTCGGGGGCTTTGAGTACTTGTATGTTGCAATCGACAAGTTCACAAAGTGGCTAGAAGTGTAGATAGTGAGGAAGGTGACAGCACAATCAGCAATCAAGTTTTTTGAAGGACTTGTTTGCCGTTTTGGAGTGCCCAAGAGGGTCGTCATCGATAACGACACACAGTTCATGAGCCGCACCTTCATGCAGTACCTCAAGGACCTTGGCAACAAAATTTGTTTTGCATCAGTTGCTCATCCAAGGAGAAATGGCCAAGTGGAAAGAGCAAATGCTAAAGTGTTGCATGGTCTCAAGACGAGAACTTTGGTAAGTTGCACAAGTGCGAAAGACGCTAGATTGATGAGTTGTCGGTGGTTCTTTGGTCACATAGGACACCAAATCGAGCTACTGGCCAGACACCCTTCTCCCTAGTCTATGGTGCAGAAGCAGTTCTCCCGATGACAACGATGTTCAAGTTAATATTCCATGACAAGAAATACAACAAAGAAAAGCTAAGTTGAATTTTTTTTCAAATAGATTACTTGTTGTAGAGCTACTTTCCCTTGAACGTTTTTGGCTTTTTGTAAGTGCATCTAGTGCCACCCCTAGTTGGTTTTGGAGTATTGACGACAAACCTAGTTGAGGGACTAATGTGTTTGTGAGAATTGCAGGATAACACGGGTAGAAGTCCCTCATTGATTTGGTTTTCGTACCAGGGATGACCCCTAAAAATGTATGAAGACATTGATGTCAAAGGTGGTATATGAAGATATTCACATTGAAGACTATGACAAGAGAAGACATCGCATGAAGCCTATGGAGCTCGAAGAATTAGATCTTTCGTAGTTCTCTTTCTTCTTTGTTGAGTCATAGGAACCACTATACTGTTAAGTGGGGTCCAAGAGAACCAGTCAGAATGACTGAAGTGATGCTTAACCAAAACCTATGTCTTCGAGTGAAGACTATGAGAGCAAATCTTGTCCAGAGTCGGACAAGTCAGCTTTACTTGTAGCCCAAGTAAAGTTGCCGTGTGAGTTTGAAATCTGACCGTTGGAACACGTGTCAGTTCCTTAGTGACCCAGGGTCATTTCGGACAAATCAGGTCGGGTTGCCTAGTAGCTATAAATAGCCCACCCCCTACAACCATAAACGGTTGGCTGCTCAGAGTTAGAGTACGACTTTTGTCGTTTGAGAGCAACCCACCTCAACGCCTTTGAGAGAGAATTCCTTGCGAGGATAAAGCCCTAACCACCCAGAGCCAAAGAGTGTTAGGCATCACTTAAGTCTTCTTGTCTGTGTGATCTGAAGACTTATTACACTTGAGGACTGTGAATCCTCCAGCCGGTTAGGCGTCGCGTTCTGAGCATCCAAGAGACATTGTGGATCGCCGGTGAACGAAGTGTGTGAAGGTTTGGGAGTCTACCTTGAAGACTTACCAGAGTGATTGGGCGAGGTCTGCGTGACCTTAGCTCAAGGGGAATACGGTGAGGACTGGGTGTCCTGAGCTGCGTGTTTAGGACTGGGTGTCCGGGACTGTGTGTCCTCAGGTTTAAATACCTAGCCGCCCTAACCAGACGTACAGTTGTCACAGCAACTGGAACTGGTCCAACAAATCATTGTCTTCAATGAGTCACTGGTTTCATCCTTCCCTTCCCTTTACTTACTGTTGGTCCTTGTGAAGTCATTGTATGATTGCACTATCTTTTGTCTTCACTGAGTGACTGCGTGTTCTGTTTGGCTTCATAATATCTTCCTACCTGGTCCCTACTACTTAGCTGCTATTAGTCATTGTGCTTTCACTTCATTGAATACTTGACTATGGTTTGCCTAGTGTAGTCTACCTTCCGCTGCATGGTAATACGTTTATTTCTATCGTTTGTCTTCGAAACTTCCACGTTTTGAAGACTTTCATAAAAATCACCTATTCACCCCCCCTCTAGTCAATATAACGCACTTTCAATTGGTATCAGAGCAAGGTACTCCCTTATTCTATGTGGTTCAGTTTAACCACCTGGAGTTTTAGCTATGTCGACTGCAGGGATAATTAAAGTCTCCGCTGTGTGCCCCGTCTTCGATGGAACTTAATATCCCTACTGGAAGAATAAGATGCGCATGCATCTTGAAGCCATTGACGTCAACCTATGGTATGTCGTCAAGAACGGCGTTCCCAAGGCTGGAGAAGGTGTCACTGCCGCTGACGTCAAGAAGTTCGTTCAACTGGACTCTACTGCCAAGAATATCATCTGTGGTCATCTGACCAAAGGACTGTATGGCCGCGTGAGTGCTTTGGAAACATCTAAGCTAGTCTGGGACTGGCTCTCCAAGGTCAACGAAGGCGTCTCAACCCAGAGAGATCAGAGAATCAGTGTTCTTCGCAACCTCTTCAACCGCTTCAAGAGAAATGACAATGAGAATGTCCAGCTCACGTTTGATCGACTCACTGACATCACAAATGAGCTTCAAGCCCTCGGCGCTACTGAGATCACCAAGCATGAAGTCGTCAAGACACTCCTGAGATCACTTGACAGTTCGTTTGACACCCTAGCCCTGATGATTCAAGAACGTCCTGATTTCAAGACACTCGATCCATCTGACACACTTGAGAGGCTCAACACACATGAGTTTTAGCTTTCTAAGAAAAGAGAAATTTACGGTCCCAACTATGGGCGAACCCGTGCCTTGAAGGCAAAAGTTGTCTCCTCATCTGAAGAAGAATCTGACAGCAGTTCTGATGACCCTGAAGACATTGGAAAGGAACTTGCTATGCTTGTGAAGAAGTTCCAAAAATTCACCAAGAAGAAAGGCTTCAGAAAGTCTTCAAGATCAAGCTCAAGGAATGATCAAGCTTCTGCTCATGACTACAAGAAGAAAACATGCCACAAGTGCAAGAAAACTGGCCACTTCATCTTTGAGTGTCTGCAGTGGGACAATGAGAACAAAAAGAAGAAGAAGAGCAAGGAAGATGACTCTGACGACAAGAAGAAGAAGAAATACTCAAAGTCTTCTTCCAAGTCATCCTCAAAGTCTTCATCACACAAGAAGAGCTCATCTGGCAAGGCACGTGCGTTTGTTGGCAAGGAAATGGATTCAGAGGAGGAGTCCGCTTCTGAGGAGGCGGAGGTGGAGTCTGAGGAGGAGTCCGATTCTGGCGTTGCAAGTCTGGCTACAGCATACGTTGCCAAGTCCATCTTTAACACTGAAGACAATGACTTCATCACCGACACCGATGCAAATGACAAGGACTACTCTGCTCCTACCTACTGCTTCATGGCACGCGGTGCCAAGGTAAACACACGCACTACTCACTATCAAACATCTAGTGAAGATGACTCTGATTGTGATTCAAGACCCAGCTACAAAACACTTGCTAAAATTGCAACTGAACAACAGAAAGCTATGGAACATATTCAAAAACTGTTAGACAAAAGCGATGATCTGTTAGGCGCTGAAATGACTCGATCTGAGTCCTTAATTGAAGACATAAAAAATCTTCACGTTAAGTATGAGGAACTTGAAAGTCGTCATGAAACACTCTCAACAACTCATGAAAAGCTTTCCTATGATTATCTTCAAAGGAAGCAAGATCTTGAGAAATTGAGAGCGGCTCATGAAGATCTTCAAAAGGAAAATGAGTCACTTCGCGCCAAACAGATCAGTTTCACTCAGGAAGGATTTGAACCACCATGTCTTAAATGCATTGAGCGTGATAATGCTACTTCTGTTGCTGAATGTTCTACTGCTGCTACTGTTGCAATATCTTCAACTGTTGATGTGGGAACTAACCCCTCTGCTGAGATACCACTGCTATTGCTGATGAGAATGCTAGGTTGAAGACATTGCTTGAAACAGGGATGTACAAAAGTCTTAAAGGGCATCAGACACTATGTGATGTCCTCAAAAGGCAGATCCTGAACCAAAACCCGAGGAAAGAGGGTGTTGGGTTCGTAAGGAAAATGAATGCTGATGGCTCTTACTGGAAACCTGAGCAGTACCCCAAAACCACATGGGTTGCTGCAAAGGAACCTTCAGCAGATCCATCCAATCTATCGGGCTTCACTTGTGCTAACCCCATTGTCATTGATGAATCCTTTGATGCAAACTATAAACTATTTAAGAATCAGAATGGTGAAGTGTTTGCCAGGTATATTGGTACTAACTGCAGGAATGGGCCGCCTATGAAGAAGATATGGGTACCGAAAAAGTGTCTGGAAAATCTTCCTGTGAATGTCATCATGACACCACAGGTGAAGAAGACAAACCCCAGACCACAGGCTTCATACGGTCCAAAGGCTTCATACAGACAGAGGACTCACCTGAGTCGCACTAACGTAAATGTTTTGCAGGGAAACCATACTCAGGCCTATGAATATGAGCGTGGTTCATCAAACCGCCATGTTCATAAGACCAAGAACTATTCTGCTTATTCTTATGAGTACTATTGTCCACCTGCAAGACTGTTTGCTAGGGCTCCAAAGCCAAAGTTCTCAGATGCTGCATTTAGACTTATTGCTTCTAAGACACCCTTGAAGATGTGGGTGGCTAAGAAAACTTAACTCTCTTTTGCAGGGAAAGGTCTCCAGCAGAAAACCAAAATCGTCTGACGCTATTGCTGGGGACCTTAAACATCTTGTAGGGCGCAAGATCAAATGCCCGAATGGTCTTACTATGTACTTCGTTCCTGAATCGCTTGCTACTCTCCCTATTAGTCCTAATCTGGATCTAAGCTTTCATAACCCACTGGTTCGTCAAATGTTTTTGCTTCACAATTCTCTTCGTGAAGCCTATCCCCCTAACTGCACTGTAGGGTATGACACCAGCGTCTTCAGAATGGATTATTGATAGTGGGTGTACCAATCACATGACTCGCAAAAGAAGTCTTCTTATGGACTCAACGTTACGTCCATCCGACGAGAGTCACATCACATTTGCTGACACTGGTAAAAGTAAGGTATTGGGTCTAGGTAGAGTTGCAATCTCAAAGGATCAACACATGGATAAAGTCATGCTTGTTGAATCCCTTGGCTTCAACTTAATGTCTATCTCAATGCTTTGCGATTTGAACATGATCGTAATATTTGGAAAATATCGTTGCCTTGTTCTAATGGAATCTGACAAGTCTCTAGTGTTTGAAGGGTATCGGAAATATGATTTGTATGTGGTAGATTTCTCAGCAGGACCACAGCTTGCCGTATGTCTTCTAGCAAAAGCTTCAGAATGTTGGCTCTGGCATCGGAGGCTAGGGCATGCTGGCATGAGGAACCTCCACACCCTTGCAAAGAAGAAGCATGTCATAGGCATCGAGGGCGTCAAGTTCAAGAAAGATCACTTATGTGGTGCCTGTGAAGCAGGAAAGATAACGAGGGCCAAACATGCCTCGAAGACAATCATGACAACTACTCGACCCTTCGAACTGCTCCACATGGATCTTTTCGGTCCTACTCATTACTCAATTCTTACTACTACTGCTTGTCTTATGGCTTTGTCATTGTTGATGATTATTCTAGATATACTTGGGTGCACATAATCCTCTACAAGACTGAAGTGCAGGATGTCTTCAAACGCTCCGCCAATCGAGCAATGAACAACTATGGCGCCAAGATAAAGCACATCAGAAGTGACAATGGCACTGAATTCAAGAACACTGGCCTTGATACATATCTTGATACTTTGGGCATCACACATGAATTCTCAGCCCCGTACACGCCACAACAGAATGGCGTCGTCGAACGCAAGAACAGAACACTCATTGAGATGGCCTGAATGATGCTTGATGAATACAAGACTCCAAGAAAATTCTGGCCTGAAGCCATTGATACTGCATGCCATACAATCAATCATGTTTATCTTCACAAGCTTCTGAACAAGACATCTTATGAGCTCCTTACTGGCAAGAAGCCAAATGTCAGTTACTTCAGAGTATTTGGAGTCAGGTGCTGGATCAAGGATCCACATCACACTTCAAAATTTGCACCAAAAGCACATGAGGGTTTTATGCTTGGATATGGAAAGGATTCACACTCCTACAGAGTCTTCAATCTCTTTCATTATAAAGTGGTTGAAACAGTGGATGTGCGGTTCGATGAGACTAACGGTTCACAAAGAGAGCACCTGCCAAATGTGCTAGATGAAGTTCCATCCAGTGAATCAATCAAACTAATGGGAACTGGAGAAATCATACCCTCTGAAGCTCAACCTAAAGAGGAACTTATCATCTCCGCACCTGATGAACCTGAAGACAATGCTCAGCCTGAAGACAATCCCACTAACAATGACAATGATCAGCAAGAGCAAAATCTTCACCCTGTACATCCTCGTGTTGCCAATGAAGTGCAGATCGAGAGAATAATTGATAGCATCAATGCACCTGGTCCGCTCACTCGTTCAAGGGCAAACCAGCTGGTAAATTTCTGTGGGCACTTCGCATTCGTCTCAATAACAGAACCCAAGAAAGTTGAAGAAGCCTTCATGGAACCTGAATGGATTCAAGCTATGCAAGAAGAGCTTCAACAGTTTGAGCTGAATAATGTATGGGAACTGGTTAAGCGTCCTGATCCTCGGAAGCACAACATAATTGGCACCAAATGGATATACCGCAACAAGCAAGATGAGCATGGTCAAGTTGTCAGAAACAAAGCTCGTCTCGTTGCTCAAGGATATACTCAAGTGGAAGGCATTGACTTCGATGAAACATTTGCTCCTGTGGCTCGACTTGAAGCCATACGCATACTGCTGGCCTATGCAAATCATCATAACATACTTCTATATCAAATGGATGTGAAGAGTGCTTTTCTCAATGGCAAGATTGAAGAAGAAGTGTATGTTGCACAACCGCCTGGCTTTGAAGATCCAAAACATCCTCACATGGTATACAAGCTCAACAAGGCACTGTATGGTCTCAAACAAGCCCCTCGGGCTTGGTATGACACACTCAAATACTTCCTGAAGAGCAAAGGCTTCATACCTGGTTCCCTCGACCCCACTCTCTTCACGAAGACATATGATGGTGAACTGTTTGTGTGCCAAATATATGTGGATGACATTATCTTCGGCTGCACCAATCAGAAGTACAGTGAAGAGTTTGGATATATGATGCAAGAGCAATATCAGATGTCCATGATGGGAGAGCTGAAGTTCTTCCTTGGTCTTCAAATACGATAGCAACGCAATGGCATCTTCATATCTCAAGAGAAGTATCTCAAAGATTGCCTGAAGAAGTTCGGTATGCAAGACTGCAAAGGCTTCACTACGCCAATGCCAGCCAAACATCATCTGGGTCCCGACGACAATGGTAAAGAGTTCGATCAAAAGGTATACCGCTCCATGATTGGTTCTTTACTTTATCTATGTGCATCTAGGCCAGATATTATGCTTAGTGTTTGCATGTGTGCTCGTTTCCAAGAGGCACCAAAGGAGTCGCATCACTTAGCTGTGAAGCGAATTCTTCGATATTTGGCTCACACCCCAACTCTAGGATTATGGTATCCAAAGGGCTCAGAGTTTGATCTGGTTGGATTCTCGGATGCTGATTATGCTGGTGACAAGGTGGATCGCAAGTCTACATCAGGCACATGTCATTTTCTGGGACGATCACTTGTATGTTGGTCTTCAAAGAAGCAGAACTGTGTATCTCTCTCCACTGCTGAATCTGAATACATTGCTGCTGGATCTTGCTGCGCTCAGCTTCTGTGGATGAAGCAAACACTCAAGGACTATGTCATTCATCTGAAGCAAGTGCCACTCTACTGCGACAATGAAAGCGCCATCAAGATTGCCAACAACCCAGTTCAGCACTCGAAGACAAAGCACATTGAAATTCGTCATCACTTTCTCAGAGATCATGTTGTGAAGGAAGATATTGATATCATACACGTCAACACTGAAGAGCAATTGGCAGATATCTTCACCAAGCCCTTGGATGAGAAGAGATTTTGCAAGTTAGGTGTGAGCTAAATATCTTGGAATCCTCAAATGTTCTGTGATCAGGCACACATCCTAACACTTATGCATATTGATGACTTAGATGTGCAACACACGAAGTAAAGTATATCTTCAATCAATGAACACATACATTCTAAGTGTGAATACATTAATGTGGAATTTGACTTCGGAGCACCACGATAATTGTGCGCCGTGTCTGGGTCTAATACTTCCTATACAGTGGGTAACGCCACCACCAAAGGTTCTGTTCGAAGTGTTTCACTCATGGCGTTACATTTGCTATGTCTTCACATTTGGTTTGGCTTCAATCTCAACATGTCTTCATGATTATCTTCACTATGTTGAATATATATATATACTAGTGTTCTGTCCTCTACATCATTCACTTATAGCTATGTCTTCTTGTTGAATCATTTGAACTAAGTGAATGTGATCGGACCCTAACCTCTCTATGCTTTCTATCTCAAACTCTGTCTCTCCAAATCATATGCATTCTATTGAAACTGTCGAATGTCTTCTCTACGTCCTTGTCAGCAGAAGATACAGAGACAAACATTAAGTCCGTTTTCAATGCTCATTCCTTCACCTGAAACCCGGAGAAGTGGGAACGACCACCCGACAATCCAGGCGTGCGTGGGACGTGGAACAACCTCCGACATGCTGCATGATGGCCACGTGTTCCTCAGATGTGAATCGCCAGGGGCACCTGTGTAATAACACTGAGCCGCCCCTGTCCCTATAAATACACGCCTCACCGCAGTCATTATCTCTTCTTCCACTCTCACATAAACCCTAGCGCCACCACTAGCCCTCGACGACGCCGGCGACGAAGCGCTTCGTTGCCGCAACCTCTCCGACACCGTCTTCACGCCGACCGCGGACATCGTCCTCTCCGCCGTCGCCGTAGGTGTCCTCCGTCGCCAAGTTAGGGCACGGACGATCGAACTGCTCGGCCTCCTCTTCCACTTCGTCTAGCAGTTCTTCGTGTGGTAAATAAAACTTCATTTTTACGGCCCCTTTGATCCTATAGCTTTGTCACTTTCTACCACAAGCAGTTTCTATTCACACAAGTTGGATCTCTTTCATACTACATCTCATAACATGCCTAGTATATTCACTTATGCTTCACAAAGTAGTTAGATTCCTCACTTGTACTGATCTCTGGATTCGTACAAATCTGGAACCAACTCCTTATCTATGAGCGAATGTCTTCGCACGATGAGGTCAATGTCTTCTAAACTGATTTATCTTGAAAATCTTCTGAGAATGCATATGACCCCTTCCCCTTCCCTCGCACCTTAATGCTGTCACAGGTACATGTCCGTGGGAGAATCCCTTGGTTCTCATAGTCTGCATTCATTTGCAGAATTCTTACAACATCATATAAATTCTCCCGAAGCCAGTTCTTGTTTGTCCAGCAAGCGAAAACCTTTGAAGCCTTTGAACGTATTGAAGCCTTTCAGTTTAAAATTCATGGCTTCAGAGAAATCTGCAAGGAAGGGAGGAAGACAACATCGTGGCGGAACATCAAGAGATCTGCCTGATGACCTCTCAGAACTTTACAAGACAGATCCTGAAGAGGATTATAATCAGCGCAAGACCCAAATCCAGTGGATTCGAAGATATTGGGCAGAACAATGGTTCAAATACCGGTTTGTGACCCAAGAATATGCTGAGAAAAATGCCATCAAGCGACCGTGGGGAGACATCCTATACAAGAATCTTCAACCCAGGTCCAGAGAAGAAGCCATTAAACAAGGCTTCTATCCCTGCATGGTCCGTGGGCCACAGCCTGCAGATGCACACCCATCGTCACTACTATGGTGTCGTGACGACAATCTGTTCAAGCGCAACTTCCAGTTTGCCAAGAACTCAGCGAAGCAGAACAAGAAGTCTTTGGGATTAGACTTCAACCCTGGTCCCTCTGCTCCCCGTGCCGATGGAACTCGCGAAGCTGAACCCAATCTTCTTGGGCCCTTCTACAACCTTGAAGGTCTCATCACCCATATCGTGGTTCAAGGGACTGCCATGAATGAGCCTGCAGATGACGCTGACTCAGATGAAGCGCCTGCAGCGCCGAAGCCAAAGAAAATGAAGCAGCCAAAAGCTTCCAAGCCTGCCTCTACACCAAAAATCTCACAGGCGAAGCCATTGGCCACTGCACCTCCTGAAGACAGTGTGCAGTCTGAAGATTTGTCACGCATCTCCAAGCCCCAGAAGGTCAAGATGCCTCTGCCACACACCGGCCAAGAACTGACAGCTGCTGCTGTTCTGCGCAACGATGCCATTGATCTGTCCAGTGATGAAGATCTTACAGATGACGCTCTTGAGCAGCTGATCAAGAGCAAAGAAGAAGCAGAAATCTTCAACAATTTGCCTCTCTTTGACGTGGCAATCATCCATGACTTCATTGATGAGTGGTTTGAAACGCCCAACCTCAGCTTCGAAGACCTGCAACATTCCATTGGTCTCAGTGTCGCCTTCCATGGTGCCATTGCTCCAGAGCTAGCTCTCGCCCAGCGCATCATCGAACTGAAGCAAAAGATTGACTATGAAAAGGCTCAGTTCAAGAAGCATATGGCCAAGCTTAGTGTGCAAGAGGTCAAGAACTTCAAGATCATGCTGCACGAGCTTAAAGAAGCCTTTCTCAAAAAGCGTGAAGGAGCTCAAGGTTCTCGGGAGCGCATGAAGAGCCTGGCTGACAAGTGTGTGCAAGGCTACAACGAGGCTGAGAAGCGCAAGGCCCTTGGGCATCCAGGCGTTGATCCCAAGATGGCTGCTAAGCAGAAGAAGAAGCCCACTGTGGCCGAACCCAACGCACCAAGGCAGGAAGTAGATCCCATTGTCTTCCCAACTAGCATGACTGGCTCGAAGCCAAAGGCTAGGTCAACTGCTTCAGAATTGAAGAATACAAGGACTGCTGAGGCTGAAGCCAGAAAGAGGAAACATCCTGAAGCTTCTGCTACTGCTCCCTCCAAGAAGAAAAGGAAGACCAAGAAGGAATGGGCTGCTCCCACATAGCCCTTGATTGTTGAACCCATCTCCATGGTTCGCCCTGATGCTGAACCTCAAGAACGTCAACTGACTGTCCATGAGCCTGCTTTCACAAAGGCTCATGAAGTTGAAGACTTTCCAGCAGCTGATCCCATCGCTGCTGAAGACATTGGTCACCATGACCATGTTGAAGATGATGCAGTTCTTCCTCAGCTCGAGCATCAACATGTATCATCGCCTGTGCTAACGCACAACGAACTCATTAGCATTGGTCGTCCTCTGACGCCAATTGCTCAGGATGCATCATGGGCTGATCACCCACAAGCACAAGAGGAAGAAGACTTTGAGGCCCAGCCAACTCCAACTCCACAGGCGTCGCTAGCGTTACGCGGGCTTCGCAAAGGACCAAGGCCTCCAGTCTCTGAGTCTGAAGCTAAAGCTGTTGAAGACATTCCGGCTGCATCAGCCGATGAAGAAGAAACCCCAAAAGCTGCTACTCCCCCGTCCCACCAAGAAGTTGTTCTCGAGGAGAACGTGACTGTGACTGACCCTCCAACTCGTCAAGTGGAGGTTGAGAATCTTGAGGCTGCCACCACCAACACCAATGAAGCCACTGACGCTGTCATGGCTGAAACTAATGTGGAGCCTTCACCAACCCAAGCACCAGAAGTCAGCGAAGTCACTGATCCCACTGCTTCTGTTCCTGCACCTGCTGCTGGTCCTCAGTTCGACTATCATGTTGAGCACAGGCCTCAGGTACAGAAGCCAATCCCAAGATTGCCCAGGTTTCCAGGTCCTGCATCAGCACCTGGATCCTTCAATGTCAATGGCTTCAAAGCATACAACACCTTCTTCAATAGCTCCAGGAACCCCTACTCAAGGGAAAGAATATCTTCTAATCGGTTCTGGAGCTATCCACAGCGAAGCTATTACTCCTGCATTCTATACAATCAAGGTCGCATCTTCCCACATAAGCGTCTTGACATTGAAGCAATAGCTGGTCTGCCCTGTCTGGAAGAAGCTCTGGATTGCTTCAAAGAGGTTGGATTGCTGCCGTTCGTTACCGACCAAGAGCATTGGAATGAAGAGTTGCTGCTCCAATTCTATGCCACACTTCACATCCGTGGGTACAACAGAGATCCGAAGACTTGGGTCCTGGAGTGGATGACAGGAAATATTCATCACGAAGCCAAAGCCTTTGATATCATTGAGCTCACTGGTCTACCTACTCCTGGCGATCTCTACGAATCTGGTTGTCAACTTCACAGTGAAGCTGTGGAGAGCATCTTTCAGAAGCCTGAACCTAACATGAGTCAGATGCTCAGTATGATGAAGCCATTACCCCAAGATGCTGCATATCCCAAGGAGTTCTTCGTTGAAGACCTTGAGTATCTACCAAGGACTATTTATCACATCATAAGGCGAACTCTCTGGCCCATAAAAGGACATTCTCCACATGCCAAGCTGGAAGGTGCAATGAAGACTTTGGTCTTCTATATTCTTCATAGCAAATGCTTCAATGCACAGGACTTCTTCATCCGCCAACTTGCTGCATTAGGCTCTGATCTTTTTGGCTTGAAGTTCTACGCTCCATGGATAATGCGGCTGATTAAACTCCACTCCGCTATCTCATATCAGCCATCTGCTCGCAATCATCGGATCTTTCTGCCTGATGTGGATATGTCTGTTGAAGCCATTTATCCTGAGCCTGCCAAGGAACCTCTAAGTCTTCAGAATGCGGAGCATCAAAGTTTTTCTCGGAACATTGAAGGAGTTGAAGCAGTCACTCGTGTGTATCCTTTGGCTGGAACTACACGTGCACCACATCCTGCCCTTACTGAAGCCACCGATAGCACAATTGCCCAACGACCCAAGAAGCGCACTTGTGTTCTCAATGACCGAGAGCTTCTGGTGGCTCTTCATCAAAAACAGGATAGCATCATGACTGGCTGAAGCGCCAAATGCAAAGCCTCTTGGTGGACGTCAACCGCATTCGCAATCTTGCCACCAAGAATGCCTTTGTTGCCCATGAAACCTCTCAACGCACATGGAAAGGGTTGACGCTGATGTGCTCTGAAGATGATCTTCAAGAGGATGGCTTCTCTGAACGCTTCAAGTTTGACTCCACACCTCCTCGAAGGGCAGTGCTGCGATGAACTCCATCTCTTGAAAACTCTGAGTTCTCTTCCTCTGCTGCAACTGTGAATGCCAGAGTGATCGAGGATGAAGACGATGCTACTTCACCGCCACCTCCTTCAGCACGCTTCGACACTGCTCCAAGTTCTTCTGCACCACCGAACACCATCGACGACCCTGCTGCTTCACCTACTCTTCATGGGAACGAGTAGATGCTCTATGTCTTCAAACCTTTTTGGTCCTTACTGACAAAAGGGGGAGAAGCATATGAGTTTGATAGTCTTCAAGCGGGTCCATATGGGTGGGTGCTTTATATTTTACTTCATGTTTACAACTCTCGTTTTGATACATTTGGTTCTTTGAGTTGTAACACTTAAACTCGATGGTGGTCTGCTACTTATTTGCCACTTTGTGATGCGATGATAAATTCCGCATGTGCGACAATAAATTCCGCACTTAGATCATTTTGCAGACGTCCATTTTCCATTATGCATATCATTATCTTCACATACCTTCACATGCATAGTGGATTGTCATCATAAGTCGAAGAGGATCTCCACAAGCACAACCTGCCATGTGCATTTGCATACCTAAAGCAAATTACTTATATGCACATCTTCAGGGGGAGCCCTTGCAACTTATGAAGACAATTCCTTATCCTTTACAATTTCACATATTATATTCCCCGTTGAAAACTTCAACTAGTTTGTCATCAATCACCAAAAAGGGGGAGATTGTAAGTGCATCTAGTGCCACCTCTAGTTGGTTTTGGAGTATTGACGACAAACCTAGTTGAGGGACTAATGTGTTTGTGAGAATTGCAGGATAACATAGGTAGAAGTCCCTCATTGATTCGGTTTTCGTACCAGGGATGACCCCTAAAAATGTATGAAGACATTGATGTCAAAGGTGGTATATGAAGATATTCGCATTGAAGACTATGACAAGAGAAGACATCGCATGAAGCCTATGGAGCTCGAAGACTTAGATCTTTCATAGTTCTCTTTCTTCTTTGTTGAGTCATAGGAACCACCGTACTGTTAAGTGGGGTCCAAGAGAACCAGTCAGAATGACTGAAGTGATGCTTAACCAAAACCTATGTCTTCGAGTGAAGACTATGAGAGCAAATCTTGTCCAGAGTCGGACAAGTCAGCTTTACTTGTAGCCCAAGTAAAGTTGCCGTGTGAGTTTGAAATCTGACCGTTGGAACACATGTCAGTTCCTTAGTGACCCAGGGTCATTTCGGACAAATCAGGTCGGGTTGCCTAGTGGCTATAAATAGCCCACCCCCTACAATCATAAACGGTTGGCTGCTCAGAGTTAGAGTACGGCTTTTGTCATTTGAGAGCAACCCACCTCGAAGCCTTCAAGAGAGAATTCCTTGCGAGGATAAAGCCCTAACCACCCAGAGCCAAAGAGTGTTAGGCATCACTTAAGTCTTCTTGTCTGTGTGATCTGAAGACTTATTACACTTGAGGACTGTGAATCCTCCAGCCGGTTAGGCGTCGCGTTCTGAGCATCCAAGAGACATTGTGGATCGCCGGTGAACGAAGTGTGTGAAGGTTTGGGAGTCTACCTTGAAGACTTACCAGAGTGATTGGGCGAGGTCTGTGTGACCTTAGCTCAAGGGGAATACGGTGAGGACTGGGTGTCCTGAGCTGCGTGTTCAGGACTGGGTGTCCGGAACTGTGTGTCCTCAGGTTTAAATACCTAGCCTCCCTAACCAGATGTACAGTTGTCATAGAAACTGGAACTGGTCCAACAAATCATTGTCTTCAACGAGTCACTGGTTTCATCCTTCCCTTCCCTTTACTTACTGTTGGTCCTTGTGAAGTCATTGTATGATTGCACTATCTTTTGTCTTCACTGAGTGACTGCGTGTTCTGTTTGGCTTCATAATATCTTCCTACCTGATCCCTACTACTTAGCTGCTATTAGTCATTGTGCTTTCACTTCATTGAATACTTGACTATGGTTTGCCTAGTGTAGTCTACCTTCCGCTGCATGGTAATAGGTTTATTTCTATCGTTTGTCTTCGAAACTTCCACGTTTTGAAGACTTTCATAAAAATCGCCTATTCACCCCCCCTCTAGTCGATATAACGCACTTTCACTTTTGTATGGTAAACTTGCATGCGAAGGAACCTTGTCGTGATCGGTTGCGCTCTTATTTTGTTTTGAGTCCGCTCAACAATCTAAGTAGCTGCGCTGAGACCACCAAGAGACCTTGTCGACAGCGACATTTCAAGCAGGCTGCTAAGGACCCGTACCTCAAGCACTCGCGGCAAGTGTGCACACCGACAAGTTTCCAAAACAAGCGTAGGGTATACCTCATAAAAAAGAAAACTAAACAAGGGGAAATGACACACATTCATCAAACACAGCAAGCCGTAGATATTTGGTCAAGAGTGCCCGATGACATTTTTCTTGGGACAATTCCATTTCTCCCCCTAACTTGAACCCACACCTGGCATTTACCCCTAATTTTCGATTATGCTCAAAAATACCCCTCTTCCGTCTGGTACCATTATAGGAATTCCCTTCCATGTCGTTTCCGTCAGGTCAAAGGGCTTTGACCGTCTCCACGGTGTTTCTTGGACAATTATACCCCTCCTTACAAGTGGGGCCAATCAGTAGAAAAAAATTGAGGCCCACCGTACCGCTCTGCCATCCTTCAACCTTCTGACGCACAGGGAAACAGAAGAGAGGAGCTCGGGCTCCGGCCATCGCCGGAGACTCGCGGCCATAGAGAACTCCCAGAGGACCATAACAAGACCGCGGCGTCCTGCCGCACCCTAGAAAGATGAGCCCTGCGCTCGGGGGCCAAGGAAGGCGTCGCCCTGCTCAACAGATGCGCGGTCATGGCAGGGCGCCATCGGGGTCCACCCCACGACCAACCATTTGGAGAGGGATAATGCTTTCCACGACGAGGGAGGTGCTCTATCAGAAGGAAGCACAGAGGGAGGCCCCAAGGCTCGGCATCGACGACACACTTCTTCTCTTCCCCAACTCCGTCGGGGTCGTCTTTCGTGCGTGTGGCAAATGGACTCCCGGAGCTCAAAAATTGCGTCCATGATCTTCGCCACAGTTTAATTTGTTTTCTCGCCGAAGGGGTTGGCCCGGGATAGCCCTAATCAATGGCGCCCCTTTCCTTCTTCCTCATCTCTGGTCCACCGCTGCTGCGGCCGATCTCCGGCCATGGTGAGCCCCCGTGCTCTACGCCATATTTCTCGCGTTCCTTGGGGTTTCCTGAAGTCATTCTTGTCGTTTCTTTGGAGCCGCACGACCCCGAGCACGCCTTCCTGCGAGCTCCAAGCTCCTCCGCCTGCTGCCCTCGTCGCCGCTGCTCGAGCTCACTAATGCACATCCCCCCGGCCACCCATGCTCTCCGTCCACCTAGGTTCACTTTGGATTCGCGCCAGCAGCCTCGCAGGACCACTCTGCAGCACCTAGATCGCTGGCATCCTCATGTATGTCACCGCCGTGCCTTTGTGCACGCGCCGGTGTTTAACCACTATCGTTAAAAACTTGTTTAATTAGCCTAACCCTCTCTGTTAATTATTACATTAACCCATGGACCCTTTAGTAACCAAAATAGGTAATAAATATCTTAAAGAGACAATGACATGTAGGCCCCCAACTCTAATTTCACTAGTCCCTGTTGACAGGTCTTTAATTTTTTTCTTGATTGGCCCCACTTGTAAGGAGGGGTATAATTGTCCAAGAAATGCCATGAGACGGTCAAAGCCCTTTGACCTGATGGAAACGACACGGAAGGGCATTCCTATAACGGTACCAGACGAAAGGGGGGGTATTTTTGAGCATACTCGAAAATTAGGGGTAAATGCCAAGTGTGGGTTCAAGTCGGGGGGAGAAATGGAATTGTCCCTTTTTTCTTACATCTCCTCATGGTTACATTGGATACGACACTGATATGTCTCCAACGTATCTATAATTTTTGATTGTTCCATGCTATTATATTGTCTGTTTTGGATGTTAATTGGCTTTATTTTACACTTTCATATTATTTTTGGGACTAACCTATTAACTAGAGGCCCAGCCCAAATTGCTGTTGTTTTTTGCCTATTTCAGTGTTTCGTAGAAAAGGAATATCGAACGGAGTCCAAACGGAATGAAACCTTCGGGAATGTGATTTTTGGAACAAATGTGATCCAGAGGACTTGGAGTGGACGTCAAGCAATCAACGAGGCGGCCACAAGGCAGGGGGGCGCGCCTCCCCCTCGTGGTCCCCTCGTAGCTCCACCGACCTACTTCTTCCTCCTATATATGTTCACATACCCTGCAAACATCCAGGAGCACCACGAACCCTATTTCCATCTCCGCAACCTTCTGTACCCAAGAGATCCCATCTTGGAGCCTTTTCCGGAGCTCCGCCGGAGGGGGCATTGATCACGGAGGGCCTCTACATCAACTCCATGGCCCCTTCGATGACGTGTGCGTAGTTTACTTCAGACCTTCGGGTCCATAGCTAGTAGCTAGATGACTTCTTCTCTCTCTTTGGATCTCAATATAAAGTTCTCCTCGATTCTCTTGGAGATCTATCTGATGCAACTCTTCTTTTTGCGGTGTGTTTGTCGAGATCCGATGAATTGTTGGTTTATGATCTAGATTATCTATGAACAATATTTGAATCTTCTCTGAATTCTTTTATGTATGATTGGTTTATCTTTGCAAGTCTCTTTGAACTATCAGTTTGGTTTGGCCTACTAGATTGAAATTTCTTGCAATGTGAGAAGTGCTTAGCTTTGGGTTCAATCTTGCGGTGCTCAATCCCAGTGACAGAAAGGGAAACGACACGTATTGTATTGTTGCCCTCGAGGATAAAAAGATGGGGTTTATACCATATTGCATGAGTTTATACCTCTACATCATGTCATCTTGCTTAAGGCGTTACTCTGTTCTTATGAACTTAATACTCTAGATGCATGCTGGATAGCGGTCGATGTGTGGAGTAATAGTAGTAGATGCAGGCAGGAGTGGGTCTACTTATTGCATACATGATGCCTATATACATGATCATACCTAGATATTCTCATAATTATTCGCTTTTCTATCAATTGCTCGACATTAATTTGTTCACCCACCGTAATACTTATGCTATCTTGAGAGAAGCCACTAGTGAAACCTATGGCCCCCGGGTCTATTTTCCATCATACAAGTTTCCAATCTATTTTATTTTGCAATCTTTACTTTCAATCTATATCATAAAAATACCAAAAATACTTATCTTATTATTATCATCTCTATCAGATATCACTCTTGCAAGTGGCCGTGAAGGGATTGACAACCCCTTTATCGCGTTGGTTGCGAGGTTCTTATTTGTTTGTGTAGGTATGAGGTGACTCGCGCGTGGTCTCCTACTGGATTGATACCTTGGTTCTCAAAAACTGAGGGAAATACTTACACTGCTTTAGTGCACCACCCTTTTCTCTTCAAGGGAAAACCAACACAGTGCTCAAGAGGTAGCAAGAAGGATTTCTGGCGTCGTTGCCGGGGAGATCTACGCCAAGTCAAGACATACCAAGTACCCATCACAACTCTTATCCTTCGCATTACATTATTTGCCATTTGCCTCTTGTTTTCCTATCCCCCACTTCACCCTTGCCATTTTATTCGCCCTCTCTTTTCCGTTCGCCTCTTTTTTGTTTACCTCTTTTGCCTGTTTCTTGTTTGCTTGTGTGTTGGGTTGCTTGATTGTCACGATGGCTCAAGATAATACTAATTTTTGTGACTTTGCCAATACCAACAATAATTATTTTATTAGCACTCACATTGCTCCTCTTACTGATGCTGAATCTTGTGAAATTAATACTGCTTTGCTGAATCTTGTCATGAAAGATCTGTTTTCTGGCCTTCCTAGTGAAGATGCCACTACCCATCTAATTTTTTTTGTTGATTTGTGTGATATGCAAAAGAATAAAGATGTGGACAACGATATTGTTAAACTTAAGCTATTTCCGTTTTCGCTTAGAGATCGTGCTAAAGCTTGGTTTTCGTCTTTGCCTAAAAATAGTATTGATTCATGGAATAAGTGCAAATATGCTTTTATCTCTAAGTATTTTCCTCCCGCTAAGATCATCTCTCTTAGAAACGATATTATGAATTTTAAGCAACTTGATCATGAACATGTTGCACAATATTGGGAGAAGATGAAATTAATGATACGTAATTGCCCTACACATGGTTTGAATTTATGGATGATTATACAAAAAATTTACGCCGGATTGAATTTTGCTTCTAGAAATCTTTTAGATTTGGCCGTGAGAGGCACTTTTATGGAAATCACTTTAGGAGAAGCTACCAAACTCCTAGATAATATTATGGTTAATTATTCTCAATGGCACTGAGGGAGTCCTGGATTAGGGGGTATCCGGACAGCCGGACTATATCCTTTGGCTGGATTGTTGGACTATGAAGATACAAGATTGAAGACTTCGTCCCATGTCCGGATGGGACTCTCCTTGGCGTGGAAGGCAAGCTTGGCAATATGGATATGTAGATCTCCTTCCTTGTAACCAACTTTGTGTAACCCTATCCCCCTCCGGTGTCTATATAAACCGGAGGGTTTTAGTCCATAGGACAACATACAATCATACCATAGGCTAGCTTCTAGGGTTTAGCCTCTCCGATCTCATGGTAGATCAACTCTTGTACTACTCATATTATCAAGAATAATCAAGCAGGACATAGGGTTTTACCTCCATCAAGAGGGCCCAAACCTGGGTAAAACATCGTCTCCCCTGCCTCCTGTTACCATCCGCCTTAGACGCACAGTTCGGGACCCCCTACCCGAGATCCGCCAGTTTTGACACCGACATTGGTGCTTTCATTGAGAGTTCCCCTGTGTTGTCATCATTAGGCTTGATGGCTCCTTCGATCATCGATAGCGATGCAGTCCAGGGTGAGACTTTTCTCCCCGGACAGATCTTTGTATTCGGCGGCTTCGCACTGCGAGCCAACTCGCTTGGCCATCTGGAGCAGATCGAGAGTTACGCCCCTGGCCACCAGGTCAGGTTTGGAAGCTTAAATTACAGGGCCGACATCCGCGGAGACTTGATCTTCGACGGATTCGAGCCCCTGCCGAGTACGCCGCACGGTCACGATGAGCATGATTTCGCTCTACCATCGGACAGTGTGCAAGAGATCGCACCAGCAACCGTTTCGACCCTCAATTCAGAGCCGATTGCGCCATCCACGGACGGGGGGATAGACCCCTCCACGGAGGCCGCATTCTCAGTGGCGATCGAGCCGAATATCGATCTTACCCTTCACGAGAGCCGTGACGCCAAATTTCCAGATTCTTCCCCGGCCACGGACTCCGAACCGCCTGCGCCCGCGCCTATCGAATCTGATTGGGTGCCGATCATGGAGTTCACCTCCGCGGATATCTTTCGGCACTCGCCCTTCGGCGACATGCTGAACTCATTAAGGTCTCTCTCCCTGTCAGGAGAGTCCTGGCCGAACCATGTTCGGCAGGACTGGGATGCGGATGACGAAGAAATTCACCGCCCACCCACCACCCACTTAGTAGCCACTGTCGATAATTTGACCGACATGCTCGACTTCGACTCCGAAGACATCGACGGTATGGACGACGATGCGGGAGACAAAGAGGAACCACTGCCCACAGGGCACTGGACAGCAACCTCATCATATGATATATACATGGTGGACACACCCAAAGAAGGCAATGGCGACGGGACAGCGGAGGATAACCCCTCCAAGAAGCAACCCAAGCGTTGACGTCAGCGGCGCCGCTCTAAGTCTCGCCAAAGCAAAAGCGGTGACACCAGCACAGGAGATAATAGCACTCTGGACAGTGCTGAAGACGACAACAATCCCCTCCAGCAAGATTTAGAGCAGGAGGATGGAGAAGCCAGCCCTCCCGAGAGAGCGGCAGATGGAGAGGCGGAGGATGATAATTACATGCCTCCCTCCGAAGATGAGGCAAGCCTCGATGATGATGAATTTGTCGTGCCGGAGGATCCCACCGAACAAGAGCGCTTCAAGCGTCGTCTTATAGCCACGACAAATAGCCTTAAGAAAAAGCAGCATCAGCTTCAAGCTGATCGAGATTTGCTAGTTGACGGATGGACTGAAGTCCTTGCGGCCGAGGAATATGAACTCGAACGCCCCTCCAAGAGTTACCCAAAGCGCAGGTTGCTACCCCGACTGGAGGAGGAAGCATTAAAACCTACATCTCCAGCATATGACGCGGCTGATCAGCCACCTCGTGGCTGCGACAGAGATGCATTTCAGCCAAAAACTCAGCCCGCACCTCGACGCCACTCAAATAAAAATGACAAGGCACAAGGAAACACACTAGACCTGCGAGACGTTTTGGAGGACAAAGCAAAACATGCAAGATCGATCTACGGATCACGAGGGCGCACCAATACGCGAGACAGTAACCGTCACGCCGAATATAGTAGAAGTAAATCCGGCCGGGCCGAACACAGCGGACAAGACTCATTCGAGCTACGTCGCGACATAGCCCACTACAGAGGCGCCGCACACCCCATATGCTTCACAGACGAAGTAATGGATTGCCAAATCCCAGAGGGTTTCAAACCCGTAAATATCGAATCATACGATAGCATAACAGATCCGGCGGTATGGATCGAGGACTTCCTCCTGCACATCCACATGGCCCGTGGTGACGATCTACACGCCATCAAATACCTCCCACTCAAGCTCAAAGGACCAGCTCGGCATTGGCTCAATAGCCTGCCAGCAGAATCCATCGGCTGTTGGGAAGATCTGGAAGCCGCATTCCTCGACAACTTCCAGGGCACTTATGTGCGACCACCAGATGCCGATGACTTGAGCCACATAATTCAGCAGCCAGAGGAATCGGCCAGGCAATTCTGGACACGGTTCCTGACAAAGAAAAATCAAATCGTCGACTCTCCGGATGCAGAGGCCCTAGCAACTTTTAAGCACAACATCCGCGACGAGTGGCTCGCCCGGCACCTTGGCCAGGAAAAGCCGAAATCTATGGCAGCCCTCACGACACTCATGACCCGCTTTTGCGCAGGAGAAGACAGCTGGCTAGCTCGCAGCAATAATATATCAAAGAACCATGGTACTTCGGATACCAAGGATGGCAATGGTAGGTCACGTTGCAACAAACACAAGAGCCGCATCAACAACGACAATACCGAGGATACGGTAGTGAATGCCGGATTCAGAGGCTCTAAACCCGGTCAGCGGAAAAATCCATTCAAAAGAAGCACTCCGGGCCCGTCCAGTTTGGACCGAATACTCGATAGCTCGTGCCAAATACATGGCACCCCCGACAAGCCAGCCAACCACACCAATAGGGAATATTGGGTGTTCAAGCAGGCTGACAAGTTAAATGCCGAAAAAAAGATAAGGGGTCACATAGAGATGACGAGGAGGAGCCCCAGCAGCCGAACATCGGAGGACAGAAGAGGTTCCCCTCACAAGTGCGGACAGTGAACATGATATACGCAACCCATATCCCCAAGAGGGAGCGGAAGCGTGCGTTAAGGGATGTATATGCGTTGGAGCCATTCGCCCCAAAGTTCAACCCATGGTCCTCCTGTCCGATCACCTCCGATCGCAGGGATCATCCCACTAGTATCCGTCATGGCGGATTCGCCGCACTGGTCCTAGACCCAATCATCGACGGATTTCACCTCACTCGAGTCCTTATGGACGGCGGCAGCAGCCTGAACCTGCTTTATCAGTACACCGTGCGCAAAATGGGTATAGACCCCTCAAGGATCAAACCCACAAAAACGACCTTCAAAGGCGTCATACCAGGTGTAGATGCCCATTGCACAGGCTCAGTCACACTGGAAGTGGTCTTTGGATCCCCGGATAACTTCCGGAGCGAGGAGTTAATCTTCGATATAGTCCCGTTCCGTAGTGGCTATCATGCACTGCTCAGGCGAACCGCATTTGCGAGATTCAACGCGGTACCGCACTATGCATATCTCAAGCTCAAGATGCCAGGACCTCGGGGGGTCATCACAGTCAATGGAAACACAGAGCGCTCTCTCCGCACGGAGGAGCACATTGTGGCCCTCGCAGCAGAAGCGCAAAGCAGCCACTTAAGGCAATCCACCAGTTCGGCGATTAAAGACTCGGACACCTTCAAGCGCGCCTGGAGTAATCGGCAACAAGATCGCCTGGCACGTTCCGAGCTCGCATAGCAATGCGGCCCCCACCCCAGTCCTAGCCAAACGGCGAAATCCGTGCCACGCGTACATAATTACGCATTGAAAATATCATGGGCACAGGTGGGGAGGGGGGCACGACTACGGCACGCCCCAAGACGCGGCTCAACTGCACTAGGGGCTTCTCGCTTTGTTATTTTTCTCTCTTTTAGGACTTTAATCTCTGGAAGCCCCGCCCGACAGTACGATTGCCGCACACACGATGCAACAACCAAGGAGGCAGAAAGCAACATCGCACCACGGAACTACGAGGTGGTCTCTGACAACGAGTGAAATAGTTGCTTCAAATACCATTCCTCAGGTTGCCCTGGAAGGGGACATGTCAAATAGTCCTACTTTTTGCTTATCGCACTACTTGTATCATTCTGCTTCGACGCACCTTTTTGAATAAACAATGCATAGCACTAGACTATTATCGCATTCTCTATTCTTCTTT
>NC_041382.1:406599155-406615401 GCF_002162155.2 Triticum dicoccoides | reverse complement strand
CATTCAGCACCCGTACACTCTGGTACGGCCAATACGCCAGGGGCTTAAGCGTACCCCATAATACGGCATGAGAAGTCCGAACACTTTCGACAGTGCGGCACCCCGAACTTATAGCATTATATGCATCAGCTCCGAATCATGTCTTGGGGTCAATAGTTGGGTTTGCCCGGCTCCCATGTTTTGGTACCTTACATTCCGCTATATCGGCTAAGGTAGCACTGGGAGAACTACTGCGATTGTGCCCCGCTTCATCTGGGCAAGCACCTCAGTAGAGAAAGCTAAAACTGACTGTCATGATAAGGCGAGAGCTGGTCGCTATTCGAGAGGTCTCGAGTCCGTAAAGACTTATGCCGCTTAGAGCGAGGAGTCGGCTTTGTCCGGCTTAAGGCGTGTATAGCGCCCCGAATTCGGCCTTCCGGATACTAGGGGCTTCGCCAAAATTTAAAATTCTAGACTTCTATGGCTAAGTGAGAGTGATAAAGCATTATAGTCTGATTGCCTTGTTCGTTGTGCTGAGCACCTCCCTCGAAGGACCCAACAATGGGAAAAAGAGTGCTCAGGTTTATCCCGAACACCCTAGCACTCGTGGCATGGGGGCAGAAGCCGACGACTGGCCATCTCTCAGATTTGATAAACAGCCGCACAGAAGGTAATATTTTAAATTCGAACAAGCGTTGCATAGCGCACATGAACAAGTTTTCATAATACAGGATCACACGAGCAAGTTCATTCAAAAATTACATCCTTCGCACACTCGTCCGCCACAAGACGGGCACCCTTCAGGACACCCTCATAATACATTTCGGGGTGGCGATACTCCTTGCCCTGCGGCGGCCCCTCCTTCACCACCTTCTCGGCGTCCATCTTGGCCCAGTGCACCTTCGCACGGGCAAAAGCCCGGCATGCACCTTCGATGCAGACAGACCGCTTTATGACTTCCAGCCGTGGGCAGGCATCCACAAGCCACCTCACCAGGCCGAAGTAGCTATTGGGAAGGGAGTCACCAGGCCACATCCGGACTATAAGGCCCCTCATGGACGATTCGGCCGCCCTGTGCAGGTTGACCAGTTGCTTCAGCTGGTCGTAGGCATTGGGTGTTCGGCCCTAGTATAGTGAGACCAGAACAACTTCTCCGTTGAGCTTCCCTCCTCGGCCTGGTAATACTTCACGGCATCCGACACGCTGCAGGGCAAATCTGTGAATGCTCCTGGAGAGCTCCGGACTCGGGTAAGTAACAAGTAATTTACTTTCACATGCTTGCTTTGCATATTGAATGCCTTACCCGCCGCTATCTTCCTCATCGCCTCAATCTCCTGGAGGGCCTTTTGGGCTTCAGCCTTGGCACGCTTTGTGCTCCCGAGGGCCGTGGCAAGCTCGGACTCTCGCTTCTTCGAGTCAAGCTCCAAAGCCTCGTGCTTCTTCACGAGAGCCTGGAGCTCTTGCTGCACCTCGCCCACCCGTGCCTCTTGTTTCTCCCGCTCGGTGCGCTCCTTGGCCGCTTTGTTTTTGGCCTCGGACAACGCTTGCTTCAGGGTCGCCACTTCGGTCGTGGCCCCTGGCACATCCATGATGATCCTATCATTTTGCAACCGCATTATATATATATATATATATACATATATATATATATATATATATACATCCCAGCTATTCTGCAACCCATTCCTGAATAAGCTATTCAGGAACGCTTCCTAACTGCACGAGAACAGACATATAACTGTGCGACCTATACTAGTTAACTGCCGGGCGGACTTTTTCTGACACTATTTTTTTGCATTGTTTTTTGGTCGTAATTATTGAATCGTTCATCGGAATGATGCAAATGATACACCATTGGATAGCTATCGAAAAGGAGAAAAAAATCATGTTGATCATTTTCCCAAAGTCAATTCGGTTTTTAAACAAAATTCAAAAAACTAGAAATCCATCAAACAAGTTTTCAATGTTTTTGTGAAAGAAGTTTCAAATCATTTGTCAGAATGTTGCGTATGATATGCCGTTGGAAAGCTATGGATTATCCCAAACTTTGATATATAGAACTTGTTTTCAGATTCGTTACGGTTTAAGAGCAGTTTTAAAAAACTAACGTCATTTTCATCATTTTTTGCCTGAACTGCTACAATACACGCTAACTGCCCGGCCAGAATAGCTAACTAACATATGATGATCAAGCTAACTGCCTGAAGAAACTTATTTTTTTTTGTTTCCTGGTTTTTCCCGGATGAAGCTAACTGCCGGCATTGAAATAGCTAACTGTCGGGGATTGTGGCAGTTAACTTCTAGTTATCTGCCGGACTAAAGGTACTAATTTTTTTTCTTTTACATTTTGTCCCGGGTCGAGCTAACTGATGAACACCCTAACTGCTCGACCGTAATAGTTAACTGCCCTATCCTGAGCAAGGTAACTGTCGGACTGAAGAAACTAATTTTTCTTTTGTTCTTTTTTTCCGGGGTCAAGTTAACTGCCCGGCCTGAAATAGTTAACTACCGGGGATTGCGACAATTAACATCAAGTTAACTGCTAGACTAAAGCCACTATTTTTTTCTTTTACATTTTTTTGTTGGGTCGAATTAACTACCGGGCCTGAAATAGCTAACTGCCTGGGGCTGCGGCAGTTAACACCAAGTTTATTGCCAGGAGCGAAGACACTAAAAAAACATTTCGTTTTTTCTTGTCGGGGTCATGCTAACTGTAATGAATGCCGAAGTTAACTACCACGCCGGCCGATGTTAACTGCCACTATGGACGATTTTTTAAATGGCCAAACTTTTTTTCATATTTTGTAATTGCCTGGGGCTGCGGCTGTTAACACCAAGTTAATTGCTGGGAGCAAAGACACTAAAAAAATATTTCTTTCCTTCTTTTTGAGTTCACACTAACTGTCATGAACGCCGAAGTTAACTGCCACTATGGACGATCTTTTAAATGGCCAAACTTTATTCATATTTTGTAATTGCCTGGGGCTGCGGCAGTTAACACCAAGTTAATTGCTGGGAGCGAAGACATTAAAAAATATTTCTTTCTTTCTTTCGAGGTCACGCTAACTGTCATGAACGCCGAAGTTAACTACCACGTCGGCCGATGTTAACTGCCACTGTGGACGAATTTTTTAAATGGCCAAACTTTTTTCATATTTTGTAATTCATTTTTTTGCCGGGGGTCACCATAACTGCAATGAATATCATGGTTACCTGCCACGCTGGTCGAAGTTAACTGCTACCTTCGCTCGCAGCCGGAATGAACACGAGATTTAAAAAATGGAAGAAAAGATGTGCAGCTAACTTGCATCCTAATCAGAAGAAAAGTCACATGAGGAAGGAAAGAATGGAAGAAGAACAACCAAATGGAAGAAAATCACACGCGCCAGTCCACGCCTTGCCAGATGCAATGCAACCTGTGAGACAACAACCAACGGGGGGTTAAGCAGGCATAATAAATTCATTGCAGCATTCAGCAAAGGTTAAATTCATCAACAGCTACGACAACCGACATGGCCCGGAATTGGCAACCAGTAAGCCAAGTGCATGCCATCAATCTAAAACGTCGATAGACAGTCGCTCGCACTGACGAATAGAAACAGGGTCACGCCCGGGAACAACATAGGGGAAAGGAAGTACAAGACCTTGGATTGGGCGAGCCGGAGGGCCATGATGGACGCCGGACCTGCTGTCGGCGACTTATCCGGCCCCGGGAAAGAATCGCTCTCATTGCTCGGAGGCGAGACGATGCCTCTCCCTCCCTCTCTCTCTTTGCTTTTCCCTGAAGATTATAGATCGACTATACGCGGACGCAGTATATAACTGCATCGATGGATCACATGAGATTTTGTCGGAGTCGGAGGAGAGTAGCAATCGAAGCCGCCAAGAACTGTCGGGAACTGAACACGCAGGTTTCCGGCCGGAACCGAACTGGATTC
Organism: Triticum dicoccoides; assembly: GCF_002162155.2. NCBI lineage: Eukaryota > Viridiplantae > Streptophyta > Magnoliopsida > Poales > Poaceae > Triticum > Triticum dicoccoides. Next base: position 406,611,484 of record NC_041382.1, on the reverse strand, counting down.
CGAGAAGGATTATTGAGCCAAATCAACTACAGCTCCACCACCAAATTAGGCCCCACCCGTATTCCAGCGATGGGCTTCGATTCGAAACGAACATTGCAGCAAGTATGTGGGGGATGAAAGTGGTCGAGCCGGAGTTCACCTTGTTCGGGCCTCACCGCGCCGCCTCCCCCAAATCGGCGGCGGCCGAATCTGGGATGGTCCGGCCGGGCGGCGGCTCCTGTCGTCGGCGAACAGTGCCCCCATCGCTCATCACCCCTGCTCTCCGCCGGCCCGGCTGCAGGCAGGGACCTCGTCTCGTGCGCATGGCGGGCTCGAGGAGGAGGAGGATGGCGCTGGGTGTACACGCGCTGGTTCCAGCTTCTGTTTTTTAGAAGGGTAGGTTGTGGTGCACCGGTGAGATGGGTAGGTTGTGGCGCGCCGACGAGGTAGGTGGTTGTGGCGCACCGGCGAGGGGGTCCAGATCGTGGGGAGAAGAAGGTGCTTCGGGCGTGGGTTGTGCGAGTAGTTAGCTGGCTCCGGTAGAAACATGTAGGAGTAGGAGGTGGTTTCTAAATAACCTTATTTAGGAACTCTAGAGGGGGGTTTCTAAATAGTCCCACCCTATATATATTTTAAATACTTACCTCAAAGCCTGTTAAAAGGCTGGCACAGGCTTCAGTCAGTCCACTCTTGGCGGACTGAACCTTCTTAATCACCGTACTCATAATAGTGCGGTGCTCTTCGTCGATGGAAGCGCCGCGAAGCGCTCCCAGCAGGTTGTCCGGTGCCTCTGGATGGACAGAGGTCACCGGCACGGGCGTCTTGCCCCTCTTGGAAGGGGGCCGCCTGCCGGAGTCCGGAACCACTGGAGGTTCCGACGCGGCGTTCGGCTGGGGGCCGAACTTGGAGCCCTTGGGAGTCTTGCTCCCTTCACGCCTGGAGTCCGGAAGTTCGCCTTGAGGCACCTCCGGGACTACCTCCCCCCGGCTCGGTGCCCCTTGAGACAATACCTCGGCATTGTCCGTAGGGCAAGGAGAGGAGGCGGTTGGAAGTGTATCACTATTCATATCCGACGAGTCCAAGGAACCGTCCGTCGAGGATACGTCGATACGGGCTCGGGGCGGACTGCATAATCATATTCGACGTTAGGAGAAGTAGTGCAACAAAAGTATGCTATGAGTTACTCTAGTATCCGAATACTTACGACTTCGCCAGGGGCTTGGCCCTGAGCAGCCACTCGTCTTCGCCGTTGGCGGCGGTGGTGGAGCAGTCCGGAAGGAGAGTCCTTTCCTTCTTGGACCCTTCGGCCTCCCCGGTTGGGGCGGCCTTCCTTTTCTTGTCTCCCCCAACTGGAGGGGAGAATCTTCATCTTCCTTCTCCCCGATTTCACAGGAGGAGTGCGTCTCGGAGTTATCAGACGATGTGTCCGATACCACCTGGCGCCGGGAACTCTTTCGGGTTCCCGTGGCCTTCTTCTTGGTCTTCTCCGGCACCTCATAAGGAGCCAGAGTCTGCATCTCTGTTAGGAGAGCGTCTGCAGGGTCTTCGGGCAGGGGGGCCGGACAGTTAATCTGCTCCGGAGCCTCCACCCAGTCCTGTCAAAGGCATGGGAGCTCAGACACCGCACATGGTTAAGCTATGGGAAATAAATACCCTACCAGATGTACATAACTTACCGGATTCGCAGGGCGCTTCGCGCTTAGCCCGCGGTCCTTGGTAAGAGAAGGGAGGACCTGGCGCCCTTGAACAACACCTTCCAGACGTCCTTATGCATTGTGTCGAAGAGCTCGTGTAGAGTCTGGTGCTGGGCCGGGTCGAACTCCCATAAGTTGAAAGCCCGTTGTTGACACGGGAGGATCCAGCGGAAGAGCATGACCTGGACTATGTTGACAAGCTTAAGTTTCTTGCTTATCATGTTCCGGATACACTTTTGGAGTCCGTCCAGCTCCACCGATGAGCCCCAGGACAGGCCCTTCTCTTTCCAGGAAGTGAGCCGCGTGGGGATTCCGGATCTAAACTCGGGGGCCGCCACCCAGTTGGTGTCGCGTGGCTCGGTGATGTAGAACCACCCCGATTGCCACCCCTTTATGGTCTCCACGAAGGAGCCCTCGAGCCATGTAACGTTGGGCATTTTGCCCACCATGGCTCCGTCGCATTCCACTTGTTGGCCGCCAACCACCTTCGGCTTGATATTGAAGGTCTTCAACCATAGGCCGAAGTGGGGCCGGATGCGGAGGAAGGCCTCGCACACGACGATGAACGCCGAGATGTTGAGGATGAAATTCGGGGCCAGTTCATGAAAGTCTAGCCCATAATAGAACATAAGGCCGCGGACGAATGGATGGAGGGGAAACCCCAGTCCGCGGACGATGTGGGGGAGGAAAACCACCCTTTCGTGAGGTTCTGGGGTAGGGATGATCTGCCCCGCGGCTGGCAGCCGGTGCATGATATCCGCGGCTAAGTATCCGGCCTCACGTAGTTTTTTGATGTGTCCCTCCGTGACGGAGGAGACCATCCACTTGCCTCCCGCTCCGGACATGTTCGAGGAGAGTTGAGGAGAAGGATGTGGACTTGGGCGCGGGAGCTCGAGTGCGTGAAAATGGATGAGCAAGGAGGAAGAAGGCATGGGTAGAAAAAGATGGAACCTTATCCCTTTATAAGGGCGGATGAAACTATGCGCCCCCACCAGCCTGGTAAAACTCGCTTATCCCCCAAGTGCTGTAATTGATGGCGCGGTTGGGTTACCCACGTCCGTATTGATGGGAATCCCGTAATAAGGGGACACGATCTCTGCTTCGACAAGACGTGCCATGGAAACCGCCTCGCAAAACACACTGAGATAGGTTATGAGAAACGATTCAAATAAAGACCTGGCTGTGGTGTGATGCCACGCTACGGGGTACGTCAGCAGATCAGATTTATGGAAATATTATTCTCTCTATGGTGGTATGTGGAACTTATTTTGCAGAGCCGGACATGATACTCTTGTTCAAAATCTTCTATGAAGTATTCGGAGGAGGAACCCGCCTTGCAATGCTGAAGACAATCTGCGCGCCGGACTCATCGTCATTGAAGCCTGGTTCAAGGGCTACTGAGGGAGTCCTGGATTAGGGGGTATTTGGACAGTTGGACTATATCCTTTGGCCGGACTGTTGGACTATGAAGATACAAGATGGAAGACTTCGTCCCGTGTCTGGATGGGACTCTCCTTGGCATGGAAGGCAAGCTTGGCAATACGGATATGTAGATCTCCTTCCTTGTAACCGACTCTGTGTAACCCTAGCCCCCTCCGGTGTCTATATAAACCGGAGGGTTTTAGTCCATAGGACAACATACAATCATACCATAGGCTAGCTTCTAGGGTTTAGCCTCTCTGATCTCGTGGTAGATCAACTCTTGTACTACTCATATTATCAAGAATAGTCAAGTAGGACATAGGGTTTTACCTCCATCAAGAGGGCCCGAACCTGGGTAAAACATCGTGTCCCCTGCCTCCTGTTACCATCCGCCTTAGACGCACAGTTCGGGACCCCCTATCCGAGATCCGCCGGTTTTGACACCGACAGGCACACTGAAAGATCTACTAGTAAAAAGGTGCATGCAATTGAAGAGATTAATGTTTTGAGTGGAAAGATGGATGAACTTATGAAATTGTTTGCTAATAAGAGTGCTCCTACTGATCCTAATGATATGCCTTTGTCTACTTTGATTGAGAATAATAATAAATCTATGGATGTGAATTTTGTTGGTAGGAACAATTTTGGTAATAACGCGTATAGAGGTAATTTTAATTCTAGGCCGTTTCCTAGTAATTCCTCAAATAATTATGGTAATTCCTACAACAATTCTTATGGTAATTATAATAAGATGCCCTCTGATTTTGAATCTAGTATTAAAGAATTTATTACTTCGCAAAAGAGTTTCAATGCTTTGATTGAAGAAAAATTGCTTAAGATTGATGAGTTGGCTAGGAACGTGGATATAATTTCTCTTGATGTTGATTCTTTGAAACTTAGATCTATTCCACCTAAGCATGATATCAATGAGTCTCTCAAAGCCATGAGAATTTCCATTGATGAGTGCAAAGAAAGAACCGCTAGGATGCATGCTAAGAAAGATTGCTTTGTGAAAGTGTGTTCTTCTAGTTTTCGTGACAATAAAGATGAAGACCTAAAAGTAATTGATGTGTCCCCTATTAAATCCTTGTTTGCAATATGAATCTTGATAATGATGGGCCTGGAGATGAGTCAACTTTAGTTAGAAGGCGTCCCAAAAATTCGGAGTTTTTAGATCTTGATGCAAAAATTGATAAAAGTGGGATTGAAGTGGTCAAAACTTTAGATAGCAATGAACCCACTATCTTGGATTTCAAGGAATTTAATTATGATAATTGCTCTTTGATAGATTGTATTTCCTTGTTGCAATCCGTGCTAAATTCTCCTCATGCTTATAGTCAAAATAAAGTTTTTACTAAACATATCGTTGATGCTTTGATGCAATCTTATGAAGAAAAACTTGAGTTGGAAGTTTCTATCCCTAGAAAAATTTATGATGAATGGGAACTTATAATTAAAATTAAAATTAAAGATCATGAATGCTATGCTTTGTGTGATTTGGGTGCTAGTGTTTCCACGATTCCAAAAACTTTGTCGATTTGCTAGGTTTCCGTGAATTTGATGATTGCTCTCTAAACTTGCACCTTGCGGATTCCACCATTAAGAAACCTATGGGAAATATTAATGATGTTATTATTGTTGAAAATAGGAACTATGTGCCCATATATTTCATGGTTCTTGATATAGATTGCAATCCTTTATGTCCTATTATTCTTGGTAGACCTTTTCTTAGAACGATTGGTGCAATTATTGATATGAAGGAAGAAAATATTAGATTCCAATTTCCATTAAGGAAGGGCATGGAACACTATCCTAGAAATAAAGTTAAATTACATTATTAATCTATTATGAGAGCCACTTATGGATTGCACATCAAAGATGTCAATACCTAGATCTATCTTCGCTTTTATGCCTAGCTAGGGGCGTTAAATGATAGCGCTTGTTGGGAGGCAACCCAATTTTATTTGTATTCCTTGCTTTTTGATCCTGTATAGTAATAAATAATTTATCTAACCTATTTTTTGGTTGTGTTTTTTGTGTTTAATTAGTGTTTGTGCCAAGTAGAACTGCTGGGAAGACTTGGGAAAGTCTTTTTGATCCTGCTGTAAAAAACAGAAACTTTAGCGCTCGCGAGAATTGCTGCCATTTTTTACTGGAGAGTGCTATTTGGTTAATTCTTTTTGCAGATGATTAATAAATAAATTACTCACGTCCAGCAATTTAGTTTATAATTTTTTGGGTTCTAGAAGTGTTCTAAACCTACAGTTTACTACAGACCGTTCTGTTTTTGACAGATTCTGTTTTTCGTGTGTTGTTTGCTTATTTTGATGAATCTATGACTAGTAATAGAGTTTATGAACCATATAAAAGTTGGAATACAGTAGGTTTAACACCAATATAAATCAAGAATGAGTTCATTACAGTAACTTGAAGTGGTGGTTTGTTTTCTTTTACTAACGGAGCTCACGAAGATTTTCTTTTAAGTTTTGTGTTGTGAAGTTTTCAAGTTTTGGGTAAGGATTTGATGGATTATGGAACAAGGAGTGGCAAGAGCCTAATCTTGGGGATGCACAAGGCACCCTAAGGTAAAATCCAAGGAAAATAAAAAGCCTAAGCTTGGGGATGCCCCGGAAGGCATCCCCTCTTTCGTCTTCATCAATCGGTAACTTTACGGAGCTATATTTTTATTCGCCACATGATATGTGTTTTGCTTGGAGCGTCTTGTATGATTTGAGTCTTTTCATTATATTTTACCACAATCATCCTTGCTGTACACACCTTTTGGGAGAGACACACATGAATTGGAATTTATTAGAATACTCTATGTGCTTCACTTATATCTTTTGAGCTATATAGTTTTTTGCTCTAGTGCTTCGCTTATATATTTTAGAGCACGGTGGTGGTTTTATTTTATAGAAATAATTGATATCTCATGCTTCACTTATATCATTTTGAGAGTCCTTTAGAACAGCATGGTAATTCACTTTGGTTATAAATTTTAAATGCTAAGAGAAGTTGGATGCTTGATAGATTGTTTTGAGATATAAAGGTGGTAATATTAGAAGTGTGCTAGTTGAGTAATTGTGAAATTGATGAATACTTGTGTTGAAGTTGGCAAGTCCCGTAGCATGCACGTATGATAAACGTTATGTGGCAAATTTGAAGCATGGGGTGTTCTTTGATTGCTTTCCTTATGAGTGGCGGTCGGGGACGAGCGATGATCTTTTCCTACCAATCTACCCCCCTAGGAGCATGCACGTAGTGCTTGGTTTTGATGACTTGTAGATTTTTGCAATAAGTATGTGAGTTCTTTATGACTAATGTTGAGTCCACGGATTATACGCACTCTCAACCTTCCACCATCGCTAGCCTCTTTGGTACCATGCATTGCCCTTTCTCACCTTGAGAGTTGGTGCAAACTTCGCCGGTGCATCCAAACCCCGTGATATGATACGCTCTATCACACATAAGCCTCCTTATATCTTCCTCAAAACAGCCACCACACCTACATATTATGGCATTTCCATAGCCATTCCGAGATATATTGTCATGCAACTTTCCACCGTTCCATTTATTATGACACGCATCATCATTGTCATATTGCTTTGCATGATCATGTAGTTGACATCGTATTTGTCGCAAAGCCACCATTCATAATTTTTTCATACATGTCACTCTTGATTCATCGCAATCCCGGTACACCGCCGGAGGCATTCACATAGAGTCATATTTTTTTCTAAGTATCAAGTTGTAATTCTTGATTTGTAAGAAAATAAAGGTGTGATGATCATCATTAGAGCATTGTCCCATGTGAGGAAAGGATGATCGAGACTATGATTCCCCCACAAGTCGGGATGAGACTCCGTACGAAAAAAAAGAAAAAAAAGAAAAGAGGCCAAAAGAAAAAAAAAGAAAGAAGGCCCAAATAAAAAATATAATAAATAAATGAGAGAAAAAGAGAGAAGGGACAATGTTACTATCCTTTTTCCACACTTGTGCTTCAAAGTAGCACCATGATCTTCATGATAGAGAGTCTCTTATTTTGTCACTTTCATATACTAGTGGGAATTTTTCATTATAGAACTTGGCTTGTATATTCCAATGACGGGCTTCCTCAAATGCCCTAGGTCTTCATGAGCATGCGAGTTGGATGCACACCCACTTAGTTTCTTTGATGAGCTTTAATAGTTCTAGTACATCCGTTGCATGGCAAGCCCTACTCACTCACATTGATATCTATTAATGGGCATCTCCATAGCCCGTTTATAGCTCTAGTGCATCAGTTGCATGGCAATCCCTACTCCTTGCATTGACATCAATCGGTGGGCATCTCCATAGCCCATTGATTAGCCACGTCAATGTGAGACTTTCTCTTTTTTGTTTTCTCACACAACCTCAATCATTATATTCTATTCCACCCATAGTGTTATGTCCATGGCTCATGCTCATATATTGCGTAAAAGTTGAAAGAGTTTGAAAAGGCTAAGTATGAAACAATTTCTTGGCTTGTCATCGGGGTTGTGCATGATGAGAGCATTTTATGTGACGAAAATGAAGCATGGCCAAACTATATGATTTTGTAGGATAAGCTTTCTTTGGCTATGTTATTTTGATAAGACATAATTGCTTGGTTAGCATGCTTGAAGTATTATTATTTTTATGTCAACATTAAACTTTTATCTTGAATCTTTCGGATCTGAACATTCATGCCACAATAAAGAAAATTACATTGAAGAATATGCTAGAAAGCATTCCACATCAAAAATTCTGTTTTTTTATCATTTACCTACTCGAGGACGAGCAGGAACTAAGCTTGGGGATGCTTGATACGTCTCCAATGTATCTATAATTTTTGATTGTTCCATGCTATTATATATTATGTTTTGGATGCTTAATGGGCTTTATTATACACTTTTATATTATTTTTGGGACTAAGCTATTAACCCAAGGCCCAGTGCAAATTGCTGTTTTTTGCCTATTTCGGTGTTTTGCACAAAAGGAATATCAAACGGAGTCCAAACGGAATGAAACCTTCGGGAGCGTGATTTTTGGAACAAACGTGATCCAGGGGACTTGGAGTGGACGTCAAGAAACCAACGAGGAGGCCACGATGCATGGGGCGTGCCCTCCCCCCTCGTGGCTCCACCGACATACTTCTTCCTCCTATATATGTTCATATACCCCGAAAACATCCAGGAGCACCACGAAACCCTATTTCCACTGCCGCAACCTTCTGTACCCAAGAGATCCCATCTTGGGGCCTTTTCCGGCGCTCCGCCGGAGGGGGCATCGATCATGGAGGGCTTCTACATCAAGACCATAGCCCCTTCGATGATGTGTGAGTAGTTTACCTCAGACCTTCGGGTCCATAGTTATTAGCTAGATGGCTTCTTCTCTCTCTTTGGATCTCAATACAAAGTTCTCTCGATCTTCTTGGAGATCTATTCGATGTTACTCTTTTTGTGTTGTGTTTGTCGAGATCCGATGAATTGTGGGTTTATGATCAAGATTATCTATGAACAGTATTTGAATCTCCTCTGAATTCTTTTATGTATTATTTGTTATCTTTGCAAATCTCTTCGAATTATCAGTTTGGTTTGGCCTACTAGATTGATCTTTCTTGCAATGGGAGAAGTGCTTAGCTTTGGGTTCAATCTTGCGTTGCTCGATCCCAGTGACAGGAAGGGAAACAACAGGTATTGTATAGTTTCCATCGAGGATAAAAAGATGGGGTTTGTATCATATTGCTTGAGTTTATCCCTCTACATCATGTCATCTTACCTAATGCGTTACTTTGTTCTTATGAACTTAATACTCTAGATGCATGCTGGATAGCGGTCGATGTGTGGAGTAATAGTAGTAGATGCAGGTAGGAGTCGGTCTACATGTCACGGACGTGATGCCTATATACATGATCATGCCTAGATATGTTTCTCATAATTATTTGCTTTTCTATCAATTGCTCGACATTAATTTGTTCACCCATCGTAATACTTATGCTATATTGAGAGAAGCCACTAGTGAAATCTATGGCCCCCGGGTCTATTCTCCATTATATTAATCTTCCATCAATAAGCTATTTCTGGCACCGTTTATTTTGCAATCTTTACTTTTTATCTTTATCATAAAAATACCAAAAATATTATCTTATCATCTCTATCAGATCTCACTCTCGTAAGTGACCGTGAAGGGATTGACAACCCCTTTATAGCGTTCATTGCGAGGTTCTTATTTGTTTGTGTAGGTACGAGGGATTTGCGTGTAGTCTCCTACTGGATTGATACCTTGATTCATAAAAACCGAGGGAAATACTTACGCTACTTTGCTGCATCACCCTTTCCCCTTCAAGGGAAACCAACACAGTGCTCAAGAGGTAGCAGCCACTGATTCATGGGACGAGTACCTACGGATGTCTGATAGCACATGTAGAGATGCCATGGTCAATTTTGCAACTGCAGTGGTCGAGGTGTTCGGACCTCTGTACTTGCGAGAGAACCAACTGTGGCAGACACAGAGAGGCTCTTGGCAACCTCAGAAGCAAGAGGGTGGCCAAGTTTGTTTGAATCTCTTGACTGCATGCATTGAAAATGGAAGAACTATCCGAAGGCTTTACAAGGACAATATCAGGATCATATTAAGAAGTCCACCATAATTCTTAAAGTAGTTGCATCACAAGATCTTTGGATTTTACATGCTTCCTTTGGCATGCACGAGCCTCACAATGACAACAATGTGTTGCATCGATTACCGTTGTTTGTGAAGCTGACTAAAGGAAAAGCTCCTCCTTGCCACTATACTGTCAATGTATATGAGTACGACATGCCTTACTATCTGGTGGACGGTAACTATCCTCCGTGGGCTACCTTTTTTAGCACCATCTCTAACCCAGTTGGCCAGAAAAAGTCTCACTTTGCCCAAAGACAAGAAGCAGCTAAAAAGGATGTCGAGGGGGCTTTTGGAGTTATGTAGGCCCATTTTGTAGTTGTTCGTGGGCCTGCTAAACAATGGGATTTAGAGACCTTGCTGGAGGTGACGACATGTTGTGTGATCATGCACAACATGACCATCGAGGATGAGGGTGACGATGCTGCCACAACTCTAGAATTTGAGAACATGGGTGATCCTATCCAACTTACAGACCAGAATCCGACCATATTTGAAGAACTTATTTAAATGCATCAACAAATTCGGCATCGACCAACTCACGAGCAGCTGAAGGAAGATCTAATTGAGCATCAGTGGGCGGTCAAAGGGGAAAATATTGGTATATAATATTTGAACTTTTTTAATTCTGAACTATCGCTGCATGCGGCTATTTGAACATCTGTACACTTTGTATGCGGCTATTTGATCGTGCAAATTAAAAAAGGCGCCTGCTAGGCGCCATTCGGATGTCGCGGGGCAAACAACGGCCGCCTTCCTCACCGTTCAATTACCTCTAATCTAAGTGTTCCCAAGTCCCAACCATCAGATGCATCAACGCAAAGAAAGACACTCCTCGTCAACATCTTGTAGCGCGATGTCGTTCTTCTCTGTAGCACCGGCTCGCTGACCCGACTAGCAGCATGATGGTGCCGTCGGAGCACTGTCTCGCTGACTCTGCTGGCAGCACAATGGCGCTGCCAGAGCACCGGCTCGCAGCACAACCATCGAAGCATCGGCTCGCAGCACGGCCATCGTCGCAATACCGGCTCGCGGTATGGCCGTTGGAGCAGCATCGTCGCAACAACCATCACAACATCACCGGAGCAGCCGCATTACCATCACAGTTGTAAGCATGCCATCGCAGCAACTGTCACAGCATCACCGGAGAAGCCAGGCAACCGTCCACTGCCGAGCAGCCGACCTCCATCGCGCTCGCAGCAATCGACACTTCTGCAACCCACTCGGCGCCATCACAGTAGTGTCACCACCGCCTAGTCGTCACAACATCGCCGGAGAAGATGCACCTCCGGTGCAACATCACCAGAGAAGCCACACCGCTGTTGCTGCATCGCCGAGCAGTCGGGCCACCGTCATGCTTGTAGGAGCCGGCTCGCTGCCATCGCAGCAGCATCGTCGCAGCTAGGACGCCATCGTAGCATCCGTCGCAACATCGCCGAAGAAGTCGCGCCACGGTCGCAGCATGTCCGAGCAGTCCGTGCAGTCGTCGCGCTGGCAGCAGCCGACGTTGCTGCAGTGCTTCCAGCAGCGACATCTTGCATCATGGTGGCCCGACTTGCAACACTAGTCAAATTCGTCTTTCGACGCAGGCAAGCTTCCTTTGTACTAGCGTCCCCCTAACCACAAGCACATGCAAGAAGACTGTAGGAACAATGGACGAAGCCGCCGCGTTGAAGCAGGAGCGCGGTGGCCAGAGCAGCTAGAGTTGCATAGCTCACAACATCGTTGGAGTCTAGTTTGTGGTGGCCGAGCTACCGGAGTTGAGGCAGAAAGCATGGATGAGATCCATAAGAAAGGTTGCAGGGGAGTGGAGTTCAACGGGATTTGGAGGAAGAAGAAGACGAATGAGTGGCTCAGGTGCGGCGGTGGAGATAAGGATGAGATGCAGTGCCTGGCCCACAGGACACGTGTCCGTCACACAAGACGGTTGTTGATTGGGCAGTCTACAGCCGGATGAAACTAATCGATTTCCTTAAAAAAATGAGGAATGCCGGATATACGGCTACGGTTGGATGACGGCCTCCTGCATCCGTGTTTGTGGACGGATGCAGGAGGAAATTTATGAGTTGTCATTGAAGATGCCCTAAAGAAGCAGGCACATCTGCTAACGTTACCTTTGTTTACCATGTTATATGCAAAATAAAATTCTAGCATCATGATGCACGCAACACAAAATGACTTGCATTAATATAGCTAACAAATAAGAACACACGCGTCACGGGCTCGCCTTCAAATCCATAGCCACATCTCTTCGCACTAAAACAAAAGACAACCTACATACACACATATGCTCTTTGACGGGCGCGGTCGCGCGTCGCGCCTCCGCATGCTAGTATATAAGTATATTTAAGGAAAAAAACCAATGTCCACATGTGTGGTATCTTGCACATCGTTCACACGCTTCTTTTACCATTCATTTTGCCACATGTGAACAGATGACATCACCAGAATTTTTTTGGTTTTTAGCTTAAAAATGTTTATCTCTTAATTAAAAAATCGAATTAAAAATCCGTTTTCACCATTAAATCCGCCTCGACGAGATCTTCAGAACTATACTTCATGTTGATATGT